>NC_090183.1:3150000-3257500 GCF_024679245.1 Pseudorasbora parva
TATTTTATATTAATATTTGATGAAGATAACTTTTGTAACATTGCAAATATCTTTACTGCCACTTTTGATCAGTTGAAGGCATCCTTATATATAAAATATATCAGTATAATGTTGGGATACTTTCATGGTTCCATTGAATGTTGATTTGAGCTGGTTTAGTTGTCTGCGGTTTGTTCGGCCCACAGCGAGAGGTTATTATAGGACCCCACATTTGTCACCCGCGATGCTGGAATTCGTGGCCAAATTTAATTTCTTTTAAGAGCAACATTTGTCAGCGAGGATGTTGTTCATTAACAGCACCTGCAAGTTTCAAATTGGAGTACAATTATGTTGAAAGCGTGCAAGACTTATGTGTAAGTGTTCCTTAAGGTATTTAATGACTTTTGGCCAGATCTTCGCTCATGTAAATCTTAGTCTCGCAGAGGAAAGTGTTATTGCGCCGCGGCTGCTCTTTCTTGGCTCACACTCCTTAATGGTGTCTTCAATTATTTGTATTTGAAATATAAATTTTGTCTCGTGTTTAGACTAAAACAGACACAACTGAGTCAATAGTTGTCATACAGAGTATTGAAAATGAATGTGCACAGCAGCTCATATTATTAAATGTTTCGAGAATATAACAAGGAAAGTTCATATTAAAACCTATATGCTGTTCCTATCCTGTTCCTCATGTACATTCAGAGTTGGGCTGTCAGTACCATCAGGGCCTTCTCTGCTGGCCCAGTCAAAATCAAAATAATTCATTTTCATAATTAAATTAAATGAACGTGTGTCTGAACATGTCTAATGCCTATTTCAGTATGTCACAATTATATTTCCAGAAAGAATGTGGTAATTTTTTGTGAGGCTGAGCTGTATTTTACTTCACAGCGATGTGTCGGCCTACACATCAGCCGTTTGAACTTTTCGCGAGTTGTGAGCGAGCTAAGTGTAAAAAGCTATGGCCGCTGTTCTAATGAGCTTTGTGTGCATCCTTGTTGGTTTGTGTTTTTGTTGGTTTGTTTAAAGGTGTCTTTTTACATGTTGTCTGAGGTCAGCCTGGTTTTGAGGCTCTTTCCTGAACGCTGGGTCTTGATGGATTTGCCGCACTGGAGACTTGGAAGTAATGACTCCTTAACCTAACCTTAACCCATGCAGTCACTTTATATAACCCAGTACTTCCTTAGGTAAGTACATTATAAGTGCACGTAGGCTACTGTAAAATAAATTGCCACCTCTGAAAGGCTTGCGCCATTTCATTTTTTTCCTCCACGTGTGTGACGTTAACAACACTCGCTGCGAGTATATAATGGTTCATAATAGCAGCCCCTTACTTTTGTTCGTCTGGCTTTCAGTGTTCTTGCTTGGATATTCAACAGGTTTTTCTGGGTTTTATAGATCGGTGCATATTTTCCAGCTCCCACATTATTAATGCATCTCCCCAGTGAAGTCATAACAAATAATAAATCACACTAGGGACCAGCACCTTTCACATTAAGTTCTGTTTCACTGAACTGGAAAAAAGACAAACGAAAAAAGAGAAAATAGACGAACAAACGCTCTCATATCTCTGAGATCAATCCGCTGCTGTGACTTTCACCCATCCTAGTTATTATCCTATTTATGGATATAATGGGCTGAGTAAGTGTGATTATTTTCTTGTGCGTCTCTTTTTTGTGTCTGACCTTCCCAGCCACCAGCATCCTAACAAGCTTTTTTACACCCAGTGTATTCACATGTGTGTCTGGAGTAAATGCTAGTTGTGGAAATGTAAATCTCTCTCCATCTCCAGCTATTTTCCCTGTTATTGTTTTTCGGTTATTAATACATAACAATGAGAATGCATGATGTGTGTGTTTGACAGTGTATTTAGGAAGACCTCGGGGTTTGATTTAATGGCTGCTGTCTGACAACCCAAAAAAGTTTGGGGTCACTAAGATTGTTTTAATGATTTTGAAAGTTTCTTCTGCACACCAAGGATTTATTTGATCAAAAATACAGTAAAAACAGCAAAATCGTGAAATATTATTGTCATTAAAAATAACAGTTTTCTATGTGAATTTGCTCCTGTGAATTTTCAGCATCATTACCCCAGTCTTAAGTGTCACATGATCCTTCAGAAATCAGTCTGATATGCTGATTTGCTGCTCAAGAAACATTTCTTAGTAATGTGTTCAAATCATCAAACCTACAATTTGAGCAATCATAGAGAATCACCCTGGCAACCGCACAGGTCACAGGCTTTTGTTACAGTATTGCAGACTTACTTGAAGTTGAGCATATTCTTCATTGTGTAGTTCATGGAATGAAGAAAATAGTTTGCACATTCTCCATTTAAAAATATAGTCCATATATAGGCTAGTATATATAATATGGTAATTACATACATTTGCGATATAGTCCTAGTCTCATTAAAAAACATTATTTCTGAATGCTCTCCAAAAGTTTAAAGCTTCTAAGTTCAGACGTTAAGGAAACATTCAACTTGAACATTTTGCAAACATTATGGGAACGTTACATTTGAATATCTTATAAACATTCTGAAACAGTTGGCCTACATAAAAAAAAAAAAAAAAAAAAAAAAAACGGTAATACTTTGGAATAATGTTTCATCGTTTAATGAATAACTACACAAGGAACAAAGGATTAATGCAATATTAACAGTGTAGTAACTACTATTAACTATAAGAAACTCTGATTAACAAATTAGTAAGTAATAGTGCTTAGTTGAACGTGTTAGTTCAAATATTAGCTAATCAATAACTACTAGTTTTTTATACCTTCCAGAGGACTACTATACAGGTTCATAATTAATGTGAATAATGGATCATGTATAAATCATTCTAAAGTGAAGGTAATGGTAACCCACTACACTCAAAAAAATTCTGAGTAAAAAACAACCCAATGATGGGTCAAATATGGACTAACTCAGCAGTTGGGTTGTTTTAACCCAGCGATTGGGTTGTCTTAAGCAAATATTTAACCCAACCACAGGATTAAAACAACCCAATCACTGGGTTAAAACAACCCAACTGCTGGGTTAGTCCATATTTGACCCAGCATTGGGTTAAAACAACCCAGCATTTTTTAGAGTGTAGTAATGACTCAAGTGTTACTACATCCTTCTAAACCAATTACTAATTATTTGGATCTGTATTCTAAAGTGAGAAACATGATAATGCTGTAGTAATGACTGAACTCATTGCAAGCTTTTGAGGTTTCTGTCAGGTTTTGGATAGTAACACTTAACCAATTACTAGTGGGTGACCATAATCTTCACTTTAGAAGGAATTTTGAGGACATTATTTAAGACCAGACGACTTTGAATTAACATTCTATTAATTTTACTGGAATAATGTTTGTTCATAACTTTAAGTTAACCTTGCCAGAACTTTCTTTGTTAGCTGGGACTAATGTGTTAAATCTACCTTATATGTATTTTTCTAAATGCATGCATGCACACAACAATGTTGAAATCTTTATCAACAAAGCCAGCTGACTAATATCTTTGAGCAAACAGAAGTTGCATAAAATCATCAAACGTTTAGCAAACGGCAAGCTTAAAAACTGTAAACCCCATTGTAAAACATCAGGGTTCATAGCCTACAGAAAAGAAGAGAAAAATCTTACACACCTGATCTGCTCATCACGCCATCTTCATCTCAACGCTCTACATTCACAGCTTCTTTGTAGTGTCAGGCTGCCAGCAAATTGCTCTGAGACTATTTGAGGGAGTTTTTTACTTGATTCTGTAAATTGCTTTAATAGCAGAAACTGACATGCATAATTTGTTATTTTCCTCCCTTAATTCTTGGCAAAATGGAGTCTATCAGCATTAGACCCCAGAGATGCTGGATGCCTCTCCCTTTTCAGCCTGAGAAATGAAGCTGAGAATATATTGCTGTATTTCTGCATACAGTGAGATTAAGTTGCAGCTCTGTATGTTTATAGAGAACATCTCCATACGTCTATAAGCATCGCCGCGTACATGGCTGTATCTTTAATTGCAAGGCTCAAATTGTAAAATATGTGGCGCTTGGGCCGTTTCTCATTTGTAATTTATTTGAGATTAAAATATTGCTTTCCCCCATATATTCCCAATGCATTTCTCTACCTGATACTCTCATTGCATAATGTCCAATTTTATGCATATATGTGAAATACATAAAATGTGTTAAAATGCAAATCTTAAGTTCACGCTAGTCTGGAAGTGGCAGCTGCGATGGTGTTAGCGCTGAATAAAATGCCAGAACTAATATTAGTTAAGGACTAGTTCTGTATTCAAAGTCGGAGGTGCATGGTTGAATAAATGCTACTGTTGGCTTTGCATTTGTTTGCTTATGCAGTGCTAGCATTTGTTCTGCAGGTGCATGAACATCTAGAGATTTTGCTGAACACGTTCTGTTTTAATGTAATATAGGAACGTTGACTTATTGATGCATTTATGTGCTTAAAAGTGCACCTTAGGTAGCATGGACAAAATATGCATCTGTGTCTGGAACAATACTAGTTCCCATCTTGTCTAAGTTTGTCTTTAGCTGGTCGACCAGCCGCCATGCTAAAAAAACAAAAAAACAAAAACAAAAAAAAACAGCATGACAACCTAAAGCTGTGCAGGGATTGCACATTTCTGTTAGATACATTATATTGCCAAAAGTATTGGGATGCCCCTCCAAATCACTGAGTTCAGGTGTTCAATCACTTCATGGCCACAGGTGTATAAACCTCCAAACTTCTGTGGCCTTCAGATGAGCTCAAGAACAGCGGAGAGAGCTTCATGGGATGGGTTTCCATGGCCGAGCAGCTCATCCAAGCCTTACATCACCAAGAGCAATGCAAAGCGTGGGATGCAGTGGAGTAAAGCAGCCGCCACTGGACTCTAGAGCAGTGAGATGTGTTCTCTGAGTGACCAATCACACTTCAGTCTGACAATCCCATTGACGAGTCTGGGTTTGGTGGTCGCCAGGAGAACGGGACTTGCATAAAGTTTTGTGGAGGGGGGATTATGGCGTGTGGTTGTTTTTCAGGGTTTGGGATTGGCCCCTTAGTTCCAGAAAGGGACTCTTAATGCTTCAGCATACCATTTGGACAAATTCATGCTCCAATCTTTGTGGGAACAGTTTGGGGACGGCCCCTTCCTGTCCTAACATGACTGCGCTCCAGTGCACAAAGCGTCGGTCCATAAAGACATGGATGAGGAGTTTGGTGTGGAGGAACTTGACTGGCCTGCACAGAGTCCTGAGCTCAACCCGATAGAACAGCTTTGGGATGAATTAGAGCGGAGACTGAGAGCCAGGCCTTCTCGTCCAACATCAGTGCCTGACCTCACAAATGAGCTTCTAGAAGAATGGTCAAAAATCCCCATAAACACACTCCTAAACCTTGAGGAAAGCCTTCCCAGAAGAGCTGAAGCTGTTAGAGAGGGTGGGCCGACTCCATATTAAACCCTACGGATTAAGAATGGGATGTCTTTAAAGGTCATGTGCATGTAAAAGCAGGCATCCCAAAGCTTTTGGCAATTTAAATTAAGTGTCATTGATTTTTCAGGTATGGTGATAGCCTGGTTGAATTCTTATATAACTGGGAAAGTTCAACTGATAGAAATTTGGTGAGATTCTCTCTGAGGAAACAATTATTGATAATGGAGTTCCTTAGGGTTATATGGTAGGCCCTCTTTTGTTGCTCTATAAATTATATGCAAGCAATTTGTGATTGTAATTTGTTTTTATGTGCTGATGATTCTGTTTGGCTGGTTTCAGATATTGATGTTGGCAAAATACAAGTTATATTAGGCGAGGAGCTATGTAAGGTAAAAGTCTGGCTCTCTGAAAATAAAATGGTAAAATGGAATCCATATGATTTGAGTAAAAGTAAATTGTTCAAGGTCTCTATCAAGGTAGGGGATTGTGTAATATCAAACAGAACGGCTGTTAATTATCTCGAATGTGTCCTTGGCAATGATTTAAGTGGTGTAAGTATGGCTATGAGAAACGTTAGGTAAGGTTAATGCTAGGACAACATTTCTCACAAGATATGTTTGTTTTCCAGATAAAATTTTAAATGACTTGCATCATGTTTAATGCAATGTAATTTTGAGTATGTATGCATTTCTTTGATGTCTGATTTGTCTTGCGTATGGTTGGATAAGTTACAGAAAGGTTGGTTTTAGATTTTAGTAGTTTTACATGTGCTGATGTATCCCATTTTAGGCATATTTATTTGTTATAGAGAAAGCAGAATAGCACATTTTAAACTAAAAATGGTACACACGATAATCAATAAAAGAGCTCCTACGTATTTCAATGCATATTTCTCCAGGGTACATGAGAAATTACTAGGCAAAGTTTCATGGATATTACATTATATAGTTTTAAATTTAGGTTTGGTCTTTCGAAGACTCAGAGGCTCGAGAGTGGAGTAAGTTACCTATGATATTAAAAGTATTTCAAATATCGGTTTTAATTTGAAAGTATTTTTTGCAAATGTCAAAACTTATTGTAGCTTTGTATTTATATGCAATTATTGATTTATATGTCATTGGAAGTAAAGTTTGTGCTTTACACCAAGGGCTGCAATGGAAACAAGTTTTCTGAGATGAATATCCATCCCAGACAGGAACATAGTGTCTGCTCAGATCCGGCTAAGATCCGGTCCACATCTGGTACGTGTGTATTCCACGTCTGGGTTCAAGCTGGGCAGTGCTGCTTTCTTACAGGCATTGGAGCTGGTCGATCAATATGAACTTGCTGGTTTAGCTAATTAAGAAGCATGAAAGGGATGCTAGTATCCTATTATGGTGCTCATGGTCTTTTTATCAGAGGCAGCCAAAAGAAGCCCACTTTGCTCCAAGTAAACTCTAACACGTTGCTAAATAAGAACACAGTTACAGGTTTATTTCGGCTTTAGTTCTCATTAATAATGCCTCATTACTGCGTTAGCTGGAGTTGGAGATGGTATGCATTCACCTAATTGCAGAGAGAGATCCGTAGTTCAGGGACGTGGGCTAATTTGTGTTAGATGGCGCCGCCGGTTAAACGGCTTGTCGCTCATGTGCTTGTGGTGCACATCAATCAAGTTAAATGCTGCTTTGTTTGACCGACAAATCACTTCTTGGTTATAGTGTGTTCTTATATCACCTTCTACTAGTGCACTCGCTAGCTTCCATCTTCTCACCCGTGCCACAGATTAATGTGTTTGACAAGCCACTGAGCAAGAAAATGCATTAATTGCTACTCAAAGCAGAGAGCTATCTTGGGAGCTCTTGTTCAGAAAATGAAGCCTTTTCCTGTTCTTTTTTCCTCTTGGAGACACCATGAGCGGCCGGGTTTGGCAGTGCTGGATCAGAAAGTACGTTTTTTGGGGGGACTTTTGCGGATCGGTGCTCGTGGCCTCTGCTCAGGAAGCAACAGCGATTTGATGAAGGCCTAATCAGCGAAATGGCATGATGATTCAGCTTGCTGTGGCTGCCGGACAAAGCCGCTCTGCCTAAATCTGAAGTCTTGTTCCACATGATGAGCGTTGGCTTTCGTTTTGATCCGCATTGCATTATGATCCTGCCGGTCTGGACTCATGTCTTTTACAATTTGCCTTCCTTTTCTCCCCCAAGTTAAACAGGGAATCTTGATGTCTACAAAGAACAAGGAATGTTTTTACAACATGCTCTTGATCCTGCATTGATTTCAGTCGGCAGAACAGTAAGGAAAAACTCAATGAACCTTTTGATCTGTACTGTACTTTGCTCACTAGTGTAAATACATGCTGTATTCTCTCTACATTCATTTATTGTTCTTTTGTTTGTTCTACTTATAAATAACTGCAAAAGCTGCAGAAAGCCAGACCTGCTTAAATTCCAAAAAACACACTCTATGCAAGCACCTGAATGCAGATTCTACTCGCTGCACAAGCTCAGTGTAGTTCATCGTTGCATTAACAAAATGTGTCAGAGCATAATTTAAAACGCAAACACAAGTATTCAGTGCATAAAGTATATAGAGGACATTTGCATGCCATGATCTGACTACTTTAATGATTCTTTTATATTTTCTGATGAATATTGTCATAATAGAGAAACAGATTGAACATAAATTGGATTACAATTGGATTTTGTGTTTAATACACACACATTTGGAGGTAATTCAATTTGAGTGATGACTTTTTTTTTTTTACTTTTAGGGAGGATGCATTCAATTGATCAAAAGTAACAGAAAAGAGCATGTGCTGCAGTTAAAATAATAATTGAAAAATATACTTTTGAATGTTTTATTTACCAAAAAAAAAAAAAAAAAAAAATTAATGTGTAGACTTTGGGCCCTATTTTAACGATCTGAAACGCAAGTGTCAAAGCGCGAAGCACAAGTAACTTTGTGGGCGGGTCTCGGCGCTGTTGCTATTTTCCCGGCGGGATAAACGGCTCTTGCACCCGTCGCAAATCTAAAATGGGTTGGTCTGAAGTAGCTTCATTATTCATAGGTGTGGTTTGGGCGTAACTTGAATAAACCAATCAGAGCGTCATCCAACATTCCCTTTAAAAGCTTTTGGATACCATTTAAAGCATAAGCATGGCATCCCCATCAAATAATTACATTATTGAGACATACGTATTGATTATCAATAACCAATACCGGCTGTAATTAATCAATGGGTGGTTAAACAGTGCATCAGGTGAAAGTCTCCCAGACGGTTCATTGTCAGAGTCTTTCTGAAGATGCATATCCATTTGGCCATGAGGGCAAATATCAATCTCGGAGTGTAATTACAGGAGGCTGAGCCAATAGAGAAGGGGATTATGGGAGATGAATGGAAGAAGTCTATGATATTAACTCTACTTTACGTTTGCAGTGCCAGGTAGGGGACATGCAATTTCTACTTTTCTGATTGATAATTTAAAAAGCCGGCTCAAAGTAAACAGGCGCTGTGATGGCGTCTGCCCTCGGTTGGTAGGTGTCGGGGGGCGGCGGTGTTAATGAATGCATGGTCAGGTCTGGTTGTGTTAATTGCTGAGTGATGGGAAAGAGAGAGAGTCTATGGAGAGCGCGATCGATGCGAACGAGGCCTGTTGTTACTGGTCTGTCAAGAGTGGATAACTGGGCAATTTCTCCGGCGTGTTTAGGGAGCGTGTGTATGTGTGTGTTTGTGCAGGTGGGCGCGTGCGCTGCATGGACATTCGCTCGCTGGAAGTCGATGTGCATACTGATCCATTTGTGCAGGAGGAAACACACACACGTGTCTAAGAAGTCTTATGCATGAGTACTTTGGGACCAAGTTAATTCTCTGTTAATACTGACTGGATTCGATACACAGAAATATTGGTGCATATCTGTGAGATAACCTCGAAAAACTCAAGAAGAGGCCATTTTCGAATTATTTTACCGGCAGATTGTGCTTCTAGATTAGGCTACTCTACAAGTTTGTTTTCTCCTGCCACCATGCACATCGCAGTTTGAAAGACTTTAAAAAGTACCAAACAGAGCGTTGTGTTATTATATTATATAATTATACTATTGTGGATACTATAAGTTCTTTTTAGTGTAATTAACTAATGTTTTGTTTAGTGATAGCCTGATATATCTGATAGCCACGTTAATTTCTCAATATCTAATAATAAACATCAGCATCATGTCTCTTTCGCCATTCAGTTTGTCGGATCGCTGTCTGTATAGCTTCACGACTAGCTTTGATAACTGATTATTTCATATTTGAACATTTGGTAATACACCTGAATCTTCTGCTAATTTTGCTGCTTTGTTTTTTAAAGATGTTATTACATGAAGCATAATGGTTTTGCGTAATGGATGGTTGAATATATTAGGAATAACAACTTATATTTAAGCGGATCGATGTTATTTGACAAATGGATAATTAATATTATATATTTGTACATTTGATACCAGTTTTTTATAATAATAATAAAAAAATGATATATATATATATATATATATATATATATATATATATATATATATATATATATATATATATATATATATATATATATATATATATATAGTTCTCATTAATAATGTATTTTATATATTATTATTTGTTCTTTTGCTAATCTGCTCCTTTATTTTATTGCGTGAAGCTGTCTTTACAAAATTGATATCTGAATATTATGAATAATAGCTCATATTAAAATGCTAATAGCTAATATTCAAATAGTTTGAAATATAATATTAATAAGCACTTTTTTTTACTTATAGCCTTTATGTGTATACCGCATTTTAAAGGGACTCTTGATGTGCATTATAAATTGAAACGATTTATACTGTTTTTAAATTCCTTCTGCAATTGGTTGTTTTAATGCGTCATTCTTTCTAAAGATGTGTGCAATGAATAGGCATATTTTATATTGTATTATAACTGTGCTCCCAATTATTCATGAATCCATACAATGCAGTATAAGGTGCATTACAAAGAATAATTAATGCATTAAAATACTCTTATAATGAATTATGTATTAAGGCTTTAAGTAAAGTGTTACCATTTATTTCCACAGCGTGCCAGTTTATTCTTCGATATTAATTGTTCTTGTGAAGCGATCTCAGCGGTGTTGGTATGGACAGGCGCATCTGCTGTCTTCGACTCGAGACATGAGAGTTCAGTTTGGAGGCAAGCAGAGCAGATGACAGTACTTGAAAGGTGATTGCGTGTTGTGGTTTAAAGTGTGCATGTGATATGAAGAGTGTGTGTTTGTGTGCATGAACCCAAGACAGGTTGCAGATGACAGCTAAAAACAAAACAGGTCACCTCTCACGGGGAAACAAATCCTCCGTGGAGACACTTCAGCCCTGCGGTGTGAAAAAGGGTTCTAATGAATTCATTCAAAATGTTTATAGCGAAACATCTGAGGCCGAAAACTAGATCTCATTTCAGCACAAAGACAAACCAGTTTTGTCGGGGCTACCTTTCTAATGATACTGCAATGGAAATACATCTCAGAGATCTAATTACTTTAAGGAATAACCTTTATTAATTCATCTCTAGTGCATTTGCCACCTTTCTCTTATATTGTACCATTTTAAAGTGGCAAAAGGCCACACGAATAACAGTCTGGAAATGTCATAGTGTCCTTGTAGATTTTCTTTATGATAGCAGTCGTGTCGCCATCTAACGCTGATGGATTGCTTTAGTAAATGCTAAAACCTGTGCGCCTTCACCATATGCTTCCAAAAGTGCCCCAAAGTATGATGTTATCATGTATGTGCCGCAAGCTAAAATAAAATGCAACCTTTGATTACATGCAGATCGGAGTGTATTATAGCCAATAATCATCATCTGAACGCCACGTAAAGCAACCTTTACTTTGTTCTTCTTCATTCAAAGATTTGATATGCTAACCTGGATAACTTTGTCAAGTCACCTTTATTTCTATAGCGTTTTATACATTGCAGATTGGTTCAAAGCTAGACTAGATGCCAGCTGAACTTAGCGTGGCCCACAACATTTTTAGGTCGGGCAGTTCGGTCTGGCCTCGCTCCATAGATGAATAATTATCTTTGAACAGAAACTGTTCGGACCAATGAAACCGAGAGCTAGTTTGTATATGCATTTACCTTCACTATTTCTCTCAGAAATGATGATCATGTTGCGTAAGTACGCTGTGTATCATTATATTATATATTTTTTTTTACAACACTGCAAAGATCGTGCCTGATTTCAGTGCGTGTGCAGACAGGGTTGCCAAGTTTTTACAACAAAACCCGCCAACTACTAGCCCTAAACAATAGCTTCTCGGGGGAAAAGTGACGTTTGGGGGGTAAAATGTGTGTTATTTTGGCAAGGTTGCCTGCTAAAATTCGCACTCATGGGTCTATATATCACATAAAAGTCGCTTCAACCCGTGGACATAGAAAACAACCCGTGGGAAAAAACACGGACTTGGCAACACAGTGCAGTTGAGGTCTGTATTTGACAATACGTCGCTTCGTTGTTCTGATTGGTTGTAGGTCTGTCCAATCGAGGTCTTTCCTGGTTGGGTTGAAACACGCCTCATAATCACAGCCCAATGGAGAAGTTTCAGACTCATATCCTGACTAGAGTTGATTATGACCACGTCAGGCTAGTTCAAAGCAGCTTCACTGTAATACAGGCAACAGAATCAGTGATGCAAACTTCCTCAAATATGAGACCAATTCTATTGTAAACTCTAACACTCAAAATAATTAATTGGTGTGAGTAGAGACAAATCAAATTAAACAAATTAGTTCAAACTAACTTTTATGAGTATTTAGAACTTTCTCTTAAATCTGAGCTCACAGAACTGACACATTTAAGTAATCTGAATTGTTTCATTGTTTCAACTTGTTTCTTTTAATTTACACACACTTCAACTATTTCCTGGTATCAGACTTATAATACAAATCTGCCAGTTCTGCTTAGGTAATCTTTGAATTTCTTAACTTAACTTAACTCAGATGTTTTGAGTTTTGCCAACTTTTGCGTTTGCATTGTGTAAAACAGCTCATAAAAGACAATGGTGCATGTCGTCATTATTCGGCTCAGTTCAGTTTAATGTTAATTCAATCCAGGTCAATAACAGTGTTGATGTTACAAAATTTTACAAATATGAAACAAATTCAGTTAATCTATAAAGCATATAGGGCCCTATCTTGCACTCAGCGCAATTGACTTTGTACACCGACGCATGTGTCATTCCTTTTTTGCATCCGCGCAAAGCGCGCTGTTCCCTCCACAGAAGCACGTCGCTAAACTAGTGAATGAACTTGCGCTCCCTGGGCGGTTCAGCGCAAAAAAGGAGGCGTGTTCCGGCACAAACAATCCCTGGAGCTATTTTGCTGTTCCATTAAACAATTGCGCCGCTGACCAGAAAAAACCTAGTCTAAAGTCAGCGGCGCGTTGCGCGTTGTTCATTATGCTATTTCAAGGGCGCATGACCATAATGTATAGCGTGCACAACGCGCATACACTTTGCTCATGTAATCTACACAGATGCAACAGTTATTTTTGCAGAATTGTAACAATAAAAAAAAATATTAACACATGAGATGATGGAAATCATTGTGGTGTGCCACGAAGATGTGAAACAATAGGCATAAATCTAGCTTACAAATTATTCAGGCTAATTGTAGTAATTAAGGATCAGACCTGTTTGCCCAATAGTGGCAAGACATATCTGTATATAAGGACATCTGACAAACTGGTTTGTCCGTCAAGAACCAGGAAGAAAAAAAAATCGACTGAAAAACTGAAAAAACTGTTTAACTGACGCTATTTCGGGTGGGTTTCTCCCATCCCCATACAACACAACATCTCTTTCACTGCTCTTCAAGAACATCAGTCTCCTCGGCTGTGAACCGCTCCTGGCGTGCGCCTGGTAAATACGCCATAATAATAGCGATCCATAATGGAACTTGCGCACCTGCTTTTAAAGGGAATGTTGGATGACGCTCTGATTGGTTTATTCACGTTACGCCCAAACCACACCTATGAATAACGAAGCTACTTCAGACCAACCCATTTTAGATTTGCGCCGGGCGCAAGAGCCATTTATCCCGCCGGGAAAATAGCAACAGCGCCGAGACCCGCCCACAAAGTTACTTGTGCTTCGCGCTTTGACACTTGCGTTTCAGATCGTTAAAATAGGGCCCATTGTGTCATTATACAGTTCAATTCAGCTCAAGTTTTGTTCAGTAAGACTTTATTTTAAGGGTCCAATTCTCACATAACCCACACATTTTCTGCCAATCTCATGTTAATCTTCAGTACCTAGAGAGTAGTATTCCAGCCGAGCTTGTGCTAGTGTGCAGTGGGTGGAGCTAAGAAATCACACACACACACACACACACACACACACACACACACACACACACACACACACACACACACACACACACACACACACACACACACACACACACACACTTTTGATTCGCTTTATACTGTACGTTGGTGTTGCTCACATTATATGCATTTACCCGCCTCCTGCCAACAAAACTAATATATCTCACTCTTGTGGGGTTTTAGAAACTCTAGAGAGTCTAGAAACTCTTATAAAGGAAACAAGTTTCTATTCAAGATCCAACCTTTCACCTCAACAGCGGTCGGGTAAAGGGACAAAGCTGTCAATGCCCTGGCTTTCTTGTTTTTATAGATCCCGGGGTCTCGTCTCGGCTAATGGCCGCTGTCGTGTAGCGGCTTAGTATGTACGATCGAACGCTCTTAAAAGGATCTAAAATAAATATATGTCCGGTTGATTCACTGAAAGGCGAGAGACCCTCTTGATCTGGTGCTGTTTGTCTGTCAGGGGATGTTGGAGCACAGAAATGATTGATTTGCGAGATGGAGTCAAAATATGTACGGGCGCAATCAAATTGATCTTTATAACAGGGTTTCAGGAAGCGGCGACTGCTGTCATTAGCTGAAAATGGATCCTGTAGCGTGCGGAGGTTTGCGACTTTGGCAGGTTGTCATTTGTGCGAATTTTGCGAGGCCTACTTTCATATTCATTTTATTTTACTGTCATTTCCTGTTAAAAAGCAGGAGTAAATAGAAACAAAGATGAAAGTTCTTGCATAAGGCATTGCACAAAACCCCAAAATTCTAGGGGATGGAATAAAATTGTCACTTTTCAAAAGGCAAAATGAAACAAATGATCTCACCGCACACCACCCACTGTCATCTGTAGCTTTTATTGGCTGCCGTCTCTGAAAAGCAAGTGGTAAACACTCCATCGGAGGAAGTGCACAATGAGAGGAGAGAAACATGATTAACAAATATCTCTCTCAACACTTGCTGCTGCAAAGAGAGATTTTGTCTCATAAAGCCCTTCAATCATTCCCTAAAAAACAGAATAATATTTGTTGCTCTCGTCGGCTGAATTCAGCACTGTGTATAAGATGCATCAGGGGCAGCGACCTCTCCGAGGAAACATTTTATTGCTTAGAGTTTGTTCTTTCATACCTCAGTAGACGTACTGTAACTTTGCTCATCTCTCTTAAAATTCAGTTGGAGTGGAATTGTCAGCGTCCTAATCCATGCATGTTCATTTCGGTTTTTGCCATAACCAGCCAATAGTGAGCAACAGACATCAGGACATTTTGTGGGTCATTCAATGTCTAAACATGTTGTGATCACCCCATAACTACTGATGCACTTTCCAAAATCATACGACTATAAGCCTTTCAGAATATGCACACATGCATTTTCTCATACCTTTGCATAATTGTATTCACTCTAATTTGGCTATTTCTGTTTAAATATACAGATTAAAAGTCTTTTTAAGCTGGTTTAGCTGGTCTAGTCTTCTGAAACTCCTCCGAAAGGGTTAGATTGAATGCAAAAAAATATAGTAAGGGCCAGATGTATTAACAGCTTGTGCCAGCACTCTTTAGGTGTTAAAGACTACTGTCAGGATTTAAGACACACAGTGAAAAATTGCCGCTGAAAAGGCATGGACTGGGATATTTTTGCGGCTGAACTTATTGCATATGCATTTGTAGGAGTTTCCCTTTTAGATGCAAAATTTATGCATTTACAACAATCATGCAAGGTGATTTACGTGAATTTACTGGTCATTTGCACCATTATTTACCACCGTCTTAAACAAGACAGTAATTTGCGCTGATCTTGGTAGATTGCGTTGGTCATTGTGGAAATGATCCGGCTGTGTCTGTGTTCTTTAATTTGCACGTCCCATCGGAGCTGTTATGGGATTTTGCTCTCATGCTAATTTGCCCTGTTTAGTAAATCTGGCCCTTAGTGTTTTCTTCTTCTTTTGAAAAGATTATATTTTTATTTATTTAGCTATTCTATAAGAAAAAAAAGGTTCTTCATTAGAATCAATGGTTCCATGATGAAACTTTAACATCCACGGAACCTTTCCATTGAACAGATAATGCTTTTTAAAATGTTCTTTACTCAATGAAAATGGTTCTTTTAAGAACTGATCACCGAAAAGTTTCTTGAGGAACCAAACATGTTTTTGTATATCTATGGCATCACTGCTGCAAAATATTTTTAAGAGTGTATGCATGATGATATAGTTGATTTTAGTTCATTTTTTCAACCTGCATTAATGAATTGATGTTAAGTGGATAAACTGTGATTTATCAAACTATCCACCCATGAAAATAATAATAATAATGATAACCAAACAGGCTCAATGCAGCATTTGAGTCAAATATATATATTTAAGAACTGATCAATGAAAAGTTATTTGGGGAACATAAAAAATAAAAAAAAGTCTCTAAAGCCCCTTTTGGAGCCTTTCTGTGTAAGAGTGTATGCATGATGATATGGCTAGCTGCTTTTTATTGGTTTCTTTTCCCCTGCATAAATGCATTGGCATTAACCGTGATTTATCTAAATAGATTTGTGACCTGTTCTTTTTTGGTGACCCACTCGTGACCCACTCGTTTGGTGACCCACTCGTCTAAAAGAAACGTGTTAGAGATTGCTGGGGTATTTTGAGAAGCATCTGATATATCATAGAGAGTCTGCGTCTGTGATTATTCTTTCCCTCAGATTCTTTTAGCTCTGTCTCGTCTTCCTCAATATTTTGAACCTCTCAAATAAGAGTGTGCTAAAAGCCTCGCTGATCAGGTCAGAGGGATGTCATGGTGTGATGATGGAGAGAGCAGCTCTGCCAAACCTTCAGCTGCTAATGCAATGCAACTGTGGCGGTCTGCGTGTCTGAGACAGAACAGGTAACTTATTTGACTAGCTGCCACTGGGGCTGCCAGTTAATGCATTCATTAATCGTGATTATTATTTTTAAAATAACATGTAATTAATCATAACCACTGACATGCACGTAAATTGGGAAGTTTCTTAGAATGCATGGCGATATATCTTTTCCTCTTTAAATGTGCGGTTCTTGGCCAGAATGAATTGAAGTGAATTATTCAGTTATAAAGGTGTATAATGTTATACACATTGCCTAATTTGTTTGTAACAGAGTTGACATGATACTATAGATGAATGACTTTTTTGTTAAAAGTAACACCTAACAAACAAAGAAAGGAAGAAAGTAACGTGTGTTTGGCAAGAAAAGCGTTATTATAATTGAACAGATTTTCAATTCTGAAAATAATTTCTGTCAGTGAACAGTTTTTGAAATGTGAAATGTATCATAGAATCACTCATAAGTATATAAATCAGTTTTGTAATGCGAGTGTTGTAGAAGTTACATAATTAAAAGTTTAAAATAATGCTGTTGAAATGATTCATCGCAATTAATCGAATCCAAAATAAAAGTTTGTTTGCAATAACTATTATGCATATTTAAATACACACACATGCATGTATTTAAAAAAAAAAAGTTATATTTATATAAAATATGTGTGTGTGTGTGTATTCAAATATACAAAATAATTGTACACAGTACGCACAAACATATGTGACCCTGGACCACAAAATCAGCCGTAAGTGTCATAATTTTAAAACTGAGATGTATAATCTGAATAAATAAGCTTTCCATTGATGTACGCTTTAATAAAATATGACAATATACAACTATTTGAAAATCTGGAATCTGAAAAAATCGAAATATTGATAAAATCGCCTTTAAAGTTGTCCAAATGAAGTCCTTAGCAATGCATAGTACTAATAGTAATACATTTGTAATATATTTACAGTAGGATATTTACTAAATATCTTCATGGAACATGATCTTAATATCCTAATGATTTTTTGGCATAACAAAATATGGATAATTTTGACCCAATGTATTGTTGGCTATTGCCACAAATATACCCGTGAGACGCATGGCTGGTTTTGTGCTCCAGGGTCACATATATTATGAACATTTAATTAAAGGGATAGTTCTCAAAATATGTAAATTTCATAATTTACTCATCCTCATATCGCTCCGAACATGTATGACTTACTTTATTCTACACAAAAGCAGATATCACGAGGAATGTTGTGGACCAAACAACACTGCAGCCTGTTGACGTTAACCAAAATGTCCTCTTATAATGAAATGAGAGTGAATAAATGATTTTATTATTTTTAGATTTTTAATTAATCTCACAAGTGAACTTGTACACAAGACAAAGTATTGTTTTCTCAATTGTATAAACCATCATATTTTCATTAAATGAGCAGCACAACACAGAACGCACACAAACACAGACGTCTGCTGTGAATCTGAGCACCGGCCTTTATGCGTCATTGCATCTTCCCATAATGACCAAATAGTCCACAAAGCACAGAAGAGCCTCACCAAATGAGAAATCAATAATGTCAATAAGAATGCATTAAGATGGGCAGCCGCTCTTGAGTGTCCAATCCTAGCAGCGGTCATTCCTCCATTTCTTATCTCAAAATGTTTTTTTAAAAATATGTCTACACCATTAGTGCTATTTTTAGGGAGTGACTCTTGATGTTTCCATGTCAGGATCTCATCAAACCTTGCGGCGTTCTCTCAACAGCTGCGACGGCTGTTTGCGCTGAGAACGTGGACGTCCGGCTTTTGTTGTGTTCTGCCTCATTTATTCCAGGCCAGTGACAAAGATTCCCCATAACTGCGATCAACTTCAGCACAACACACACACAAACACACTGGTGTTTTGGATCTGGCTATTTCTTCTGGAAGGATCAGTACAACCCAACAGTTATTTAAGCCCCACCCCCCACATCCAAAAATAATAATAAAAAACTATAAAAAAAGGTTGTCATCAAAGTAAAAAGTCTTCACAAGTCATATGATCTCTTTGTGTGAGGAACAGGCTCAAATTTAAAATCTCCTGTAGCTCTTAAATGTCATTTATGCCTCATATCCCTGCAGTATAACTTTAGAAGACTTGGAATATAACACGGTTCGACTACTTTTATGAAACTTTTATGGTGCTATTTTGTTATTTATGGAGCTTGACAGCTCCTGTATGGGTAGTACGATGGTTGACTAGTCATCCAGTAGTCGACGTCTATTAGTAAGTTGACTTGTTTATGTGATCTACGCCACCGTTTGGTAAGGTGATTTCGACAGAAGCCTCATCTGCACACCAAGGCTGCATTTATTTTTAAAGGTGCCCTAGAATGATTTGAATTCTTCACTGTCAGAAAAAAAGGTACATTTCTGTCAATGGGGCGGTACCCTAAGGTACAAAACTGAAAAGGTACTAAAATGTACCTTTAAGGTTCTACTATGTACCTTTAAGGTACTAATTTGCACTTTTTAAGTACTAATATGTACCATTTAGGGGTGAGTAAGGTACAAAGTAAAATGTACCTTTTCACTTTTGTACCTTAGGGTATCGCCCCAGTGACAGCACTGTACCTTTTTTTCTGAGAGTGTTTGATGAATAAAAAGTTTAAAAAATGACATTTATTTGAAATAGAACATTTTAGAACATTTGTGACCCTGCATGGAGCACAAAACCAGTCCTGCGTCTCACAGGTATATTTGTCGAAACAGCCAAGAATACACTGTATGAGTCAAAATTATACATTTTTCTTGTATGCCAAAAATCATTAAGATATTAAATAAAGATTTGTGTAAATTTCCTACCATATTTTTTTATTTTTTATTTTTTATCTCAGCTAAATGTTCTATCCTAACAAACCATACATCAGCGAGAAACGTATTCATTCAGCTTCCAGATGATGTATAAATCTCAATTTCAGAAAATGGACCTTTATGACCAGGATCACATTTTAAATGTCTTTACCGTAACTTTTAATGCATGCCTGTTAAATGAAAGCTATAATTTCTGACTATGTAGTATTTTAGTGGTGATACTTGATTTGTAACTTATTAAGGCCAATTGGCGACATGATTGGGTATAAAAAGAGCCTCTCAGAGTGGCAGTGTCTCTCAGAAGTCAAGATGGGCAGAGGATCACCAATTCCCCCAATGCTGCGGCGAAAAATAATGGAACAATATCTGAAAGGAGTTTCTCAGAGAAAATTTGCACAAAGTTTGAAGTTATCATCATTTACAGTGCATAATGTTATCCAAAGCTTCAGAGAATCTGGGACAATCTCTGTGCGTAAGGGTCAAGGCCGGAAAACCATACTGGATGCCCGTGATCACATACAGGAATGATACTGTAGTGGAGATCACAACATGGGCTCAGGAATACTTCCAGAAAAATGGAAAAACAATCCACTGTACCATTCGCCGTTGCCGGCTAAAACTACATAGGTCAAAAAAGAAGCCATATCTAAACATGATCCAGAAGCGCAGGCGTTTTCTCTGGGCCAAGGCTCATTTAAAATGGACTGTGGCAAAGTGTAAAAGTGTTCTTTGGTCAGATTAATCAAAATTTGAAGTTCTTTTTTGGAAAACTGGGATGCCATGTCATCCGGACTAAAGAGGACGAGGACAACCCAAGTTGTTCTCAGCGCACAGTTCAGAAGCTGTTCTCTGATGGTCTGGGGTTCATGAGTGTGTGTGGCATGGGCAGCTTACACACCTGGAAAGGCTCCATCAATGCTGAAGGTATATCCAAGTTCTAGAACAACATATGCTCCCATCCAGACGTCGTCTCTTTCAGTGAAGACCTTGCATTTTCCAACATGGCAATGCCAGACCACAGACTGCATCAATTACAACATCATGGCTGTGTAGAAGAAGGATCCGGCACTGAAATGGCCAGCCTGCAGTCCAGATCTTTCACCCATAGAAAACATTTGGGTCCATCATAAAGAGGAAGATGCGACAAAGAAGACCTAAGACATTTGAGCAACTTGAAGCCTGTATTAGACAAGAATTCATATTCCTAAACTTGAGCAGCTTGTCTCTTCAGTTCATTTGCAGACTGTTATAAAAAGAAGAGGGGATGCCACACAGTGGTTAACATAGCCTTGTCCCAACTTTTTTGAGATGTGTTAATGCCATGCAATTTAAAATCATCTTATTTTCCCCTTAAAATATAATTTCTCTCAGAATAAACATTTGATGTGTCATCTATGTTGAATTCTTAATTAAAAAAAATAATTTTAAACTTCTACATCATTGCATTCTGTTTTTATTCACAATTTGTACAGTGTCCCAACTTTTTTGGAATCGGGTTTGTAGATGTCAACTAGCAGTATCAGTAGACTGTCTGCTTAAAATCTGCAAACTCTTTATTTTCTACTGACTACATTTGCAAGTACATAACTTATTCTACAAACACTCTACAAAGTCTACTAATATTCTAATAAGAGTAAGCTGGCATGTAGTTGCAAAGTTATAGTTAGTAGAATGTCTAAAGTGGACATCAAAATAAAGTGTAACCTCTGTGACTCAATGGCAGTTTTGTAGTATATGAAGATTAGGGAATGCTGCGATACAGACTCTCTCTCCGAGGAGCTCTCTCCGAGGAGCTCTTTTCAGAACATTTATTCATTAAATCTAATTTGTTAGGCAAGCGGTTGAGGTAGAATTCCATACTGTTACCTCCCAAACTAATGAAATGATTCAATACTGCAGTGTAAAGCCGGCAGAGCAGAGCACGGGAGGTGCACTTACTATTCTGAGAACGTTAGATATAATGAGCCAAAGCGATCAATGGCCCTAAGGTTATGTACTGAGCAATTATCATTTGCCAAGCCAAACTGCATTCGTGTCAAAAACATTTTGGTCTGAGGGAAGCCTGTTGTATTTCCACACGTGACTAGAGTCACAAGAGATATCGCCTGGCATTACTGCAAAAACATGAAAGGTGTTCTCTGAGGGTTTGATTTAAGTTCTATTTCCCCAGCATGACAATAGCACCGGGTTGGTTGTGAAGGAAGGCTATTGCTGGATGAGCCTCTTTTGCGTTGGAGAGCTGACACAGTTTCCTAGTCCTCAGATGCCTCTGTATCATATGAACTAGGCTAAAAAAGCTTTGAAATGTTTGCGTATTATTTGTGAGATGAGGGCTTATGGTATGTGTTGCTTTTACACCTCAAGCCTAATGTGCACAGGTGTTTACGTTCATGAATACAGGTTGTTATTCATTGAAAATCTTACTTGTCTGGCTCTCATCTCTAATTCCTGCAAAAGTTACATATGAGAGAGCCAATGGTATTTGGTCACAGACATCTGGGTTTTCAAGAGGTATGTCCTAATATTTCACAGTGTAAATTGAATTTTATAAATTACACATTGTCCATCTCTTCTAGTTCGCATCTCTACAATATATATATATATATATATATATATATATATATATATATATATATATATATATATATATATATATATATATATATATATATATATATATATATATATATATATATATATATATATATATATATATATATATATATATAATTTTTTTTTTTTTTTTTTTTTTTTGGGGACGGAAAACAGTTTCTTTCTTATTGAAAAATTTGCTGATACTTTTTTGTAGTTGCCATGACAAACTTCTCTTGCTTGGTTCTCTCTGCCTCTTCATGAATTTAGAAATGCCCAAAAATGATGAGCTGAAAGAAACTTATTGGCTGTTTATTTTGTGAAGCCCATATTAATGCCTTATTCTGCATGACCGTATTCTCCATCCCTTAATCCTAAACTTAACAACTACCTTACTAACTATTAATACGCAGTAATTAGAAGCCACAAGTCATAGTTATTACGGATTATTTGTTGACCATACTAAATTGTTACCCATTACTCTCCAAAGAGTGTTTCTTGCGAATATCCCGGACGAGCCCCCAGAGACTGGACCCCCAGTCACATGATCCTTCGGAAATCATTCTAATGTGCTGATTTGCTGCTCAAGAAACATTTCTGATGATCCTCAATGTTTAAAACAGTTGTCCTGCTTCATCATTTTGTGGAAACTGTGATGCAGTGTTTTTTTTATGATTCTTTGATGAATATAAAGTTTATTCATTTCATTTACAGCATTTATTTGAAATATAATCTGTATATCTGTTGTAACACCACAGATGTCTGAAATCTCATTTATATCATTCACAGCTGCAGGTTCTGCAGCTTTATCAATAGGAAAAAATAATAAAACTTGCAATGTTGGCATTGCATTAAGCATTTTTAACTAAATGAGCACTTTCTGTACACACTTCCTAATGTTCTTGTCTAGGATAATTCACTCAAACTCTGCTTAAATGCTTGAAACCATAACTCAGAAATGTTCAAGCCCAAACAGAATAAATGATGCTGTTATGCAGATGTGATTATGGATATGTGGTTTTTACGCTTCAATCCCAGGAGGCAAGCCATGCATGCTAATGTTAATAGTGCTGGAACAGCAGCCAGCTTTATCCCCAATAGGCTAATTGTCTTCTGGTGACACCATACGAGGGGAACAGAAATGCCTCAGTGTCCCGTCTCATGATGAGAGGCTGGTCTTGTGACTGGAAAGGCTCATTCTGACTCACAGCTGATTTCAGCGATTCAATTCGTCAGTTTCACTTTGTTGGTCCGAAAGTGTCTAGACCTTTGAATGGCCTCGGGTAGATATCAGTTTTCTCCTCCAAGTCTGTCAGTGTAGTCGTTAAACCTATAGCATGCTGTCCGGTTTGTCAATAAACGTTTCGTTTGCACGAACGGAAAGGCAGCAAACACACGATACGCTTCTTTACAGCCGTTTTCCGTGCCTTGTCAGACTGAATAGACTCACCCTTTCAGACTGTCAGAGAAATTTGCAAATGAATTTCTGAGCTGGGCTGGCAGAGTTTGCTTTTACAGCTCAAGGTCTTATGCCGTCACACAGCTGTTATAGTGGCTGCAGGAGTGTGTAGAATATTGTGTTACACAGAAAACATCAGTAAGCTGACAATTTGGCACATATTAACAGTGAATTACGCTGCATGTTTTCAACATCTCATCTTGGAGCAATTTATATCTGCTTCAAGGTTCACTTAGACTTGTTTAAGTTTAACCAGATGCTCTTCGGTTGGTAATATTTATCATCCAAGTTCTCAATAAGTGTATGGTAGTGCAAAGTTTGTGAAGACAGTGTTCATTTTGGTTTTACACAAACAATAAGCCTGTTTGACATGCAGATTTAAAGGAATAGTTCAAACAGAGGTGATAATGTCTTCATATACTCGCTTTTTTCTTTACATAACATTTTTCTTTAGTGCTTAAAGGGGTCATGACTTGAAATTCCAAATTTGCCTTGATCTTTTGCCAGATAATAGGTCTTTGTACCATTAAAACACCCTGTAAGTTTCAGAGCTTAAAACATCATTCTCATTATAAGCAAAGCATTCATTTAATCAAGATCCACAAATGGCTTGTTTTGATTTTGTGGGATCTGTGACATCACACAGGCAAATGCATTAGCATATTCCCGCCTCCAGAGCAAGACATTGACGAATAGTTATACATCATCGCATTGTTGCTTAACGGCTGACATTTGCATACACTGGATGTGAGCGTTGCGTCAAAAGCAAATAGAAGCCATTATAATCACTGACGCTGTCTACACTGGATGAGTTTCTGACATACTCTGCCAACAACAGGACAAAAGGAAAAGTAAATGGAAGTGTAAAGGAACATTTTCATTGATGCATCCTGTATTTCAGAGACTTAAGAGGAATACCTGCATCAGGAACAAGTGTGATGGTTTATTTTTAATGGTCTCATGGATTGCATTGGAAGATGTCATGATTGTTCGGAGCATTTGATTGCAGATTGATACAATTTGATTAATCTTATGCATGCAATTTTTTATTTATTTAGTCCATGCTTTTATTCAAAGTGACTTAAATCATCAGCGGTTTGTCAATAGAGTGAACACCATATAGTACAAAATGAATCAATGAACTCATTCTGTACTTTTAGGGAGCTACAGGAAATTTTGACAAAATTCCACTGTATTGAAGCAATTTCCACTACAATTACATTTACGCAATTAGCAGACACTTTTATCCAAAGCGACGTACAAATGAGGAATACAGGAAGCAATCCGTCAAAAAAAGAGGCTAAGAAACGCAATGAGTGCCTGAAAAAGTATATATATATAAAGATGAGGTTAAGTGCTCACGGCAGAAGAGATGAGTTTTCAGATGTCTTTTGAATGTTATCAGTGATCGTGCCTTCCGGATGGAGGTGGAAAGATTGCTCCACCAGCAGGGAACGGTGAATGAAAATGTTCTGGAGAGTGATTTCATGCCTCACCGTGATGGTACCATACGCCGTCACTCCTTAGCTGAACTAAGGCTTCTGGTGGGTGTGTAGACTCGTATAGGAGCAAGTCAAAGTATGTGGGTGCTGAGTTTGTGCTGGATCTGTAAGAGCAGAAAGATGAAAACAGGAGCTAAACAGGAAGATATATGGTGGGACATATCAAACAACTCCACCCCTTTTTTAAAACAGCCAATTTAGTTTACATCACAGCTTGGCCAGAGCAGTTGAGCTCAGTAAAGCCACAGTTTCCTCCTAATCTCTAACCGTTTCTCCTCCTAATCTCCTCCATATCGCTTTAAAATGCAGCATTCTGTGCAGAATTCAAATGATCCGATATTTTTTCTGGTCTCTGTTGACTGGCGTGTCTCTGGACTGGAGCTGCGTGGGTTCACGTGACACTAACCCGGAACCCCTAACCTTAAACCATGTAGTTATACCTTTTTATATCGTTGTGTGAGAATCTTTGAAATGTCTGCATTTGCAGCATATGGGTTTGAAAAGATATGAAGGAGCGTAAATGCTCTTTATTTCTGGGTGAACTATTCCTTTAATATGCAAAGCAGGAAAAGTGAGGCTAGATAACATGAGCTGAAATATTTTTATTGCATATATACGTGCACGGTCCAAACTGGCAGAGGAAGGTGTTTTAAGAAAGATCTTCAAATCAGGCTTCCTCATTTAAATTTCCTTTCTTCCCCTTGTTCTGTGAGCTCCTATCTCCAAACCAATCTCCTTATGTAAATTGAATCTGATCTAATATATATAAAAAGAGACCAGGAGAGTACAGTACCCTCTCGTTTGCTTTTACTCTCATGGCACAACACTTCTCTGAATCATTCTTTCTCCTGCCATGTAGCCACATTCATCTTTTACCCATTGTCGTCTTTCGGCTCTTGCTCGATCCGTTGCCGTCTTCTGAAAGGTATTTGGGGAATTTGTTTTCTTTTTTCCCAACGTTCACCATTGCATTTCTTTCTTTTGGTAAATAATGCTATTTCATCCCGCCGACTGTAAGAAAGCGCTTCATAATAATCAAACAGTGTTTGAAGTTGGAAAGTTTGGATTCTCTTGGCCTTTCACATCACTTTGGTGTTCTCTGCTAATAGAGCGCACACAGAATGTGAGGCTGATGTGTTTTTCCTGCTCGGGTTTTACACTACAGTACTCGTTGTGTTTCTGTTGCTTTCGCCTAAAGTGACATTGTGAAAGGACAAGTATTGCTAAGTAAGAGCACTGAATAAAAGCTGATTGATAGGCTTTAGTTTTCAAAGCTGACTTTTGAAGTGCTGTACACTGGAGAATGAATTTCTGGGGGTTTGAAGAAAAAGTGTGGAGGTCTTTGTTGAAGGACTTCTGTGGAAGTCTCAGAAACATATCTATTTCTTTAATATATTTTCTATTAAAACTCTCAAAGTCATTGGAGCTCCTGTAAAGTGCATTCAGAAATTTTAATCTGACCATTAAGACATTTAAATGGTATATAATACTGCAACTTTTAAGGATACTTCAATTATAATATGTATTTACATTAAAGAGCCTGAAGAAGAAACTCTTTACGATTACCAAACCATTAAAAACATAAATTGAAACCTGTGTTCATTTGCCTGAATAGATAGGTTGTTTTGTAGGCGTTCGATATGTTCTGTCTCTAAACAATTTACGCAGTAATCTAAAACTGATTCGTTTTATCAGTAGGTTTTTGGCAGAGGGTGGTGTTTTGCAGTATTGTGAATGATTATGTATGATTGGTGCATTCAACTCTGGTCAAATAAAGCGAGAGTCACGCGATCTGTGTTTTACAGTGATTTTAATATGGGTAAAGGGTGTATAAACATAGTTCTTCTGGAGTGCCTCAAATAAACCCTTTTAACTGTGATAACATCGCTTTCTTGACTTGTTTACTGCTTTTAGAAGTCCATCGCCAACAATAAAGCCATTTTTTTTTAAATCATAAAAAAACAAAGAATAGGTCTGACAACAAATTACTGACTATACAGTTTATGCGTGTAATATGTAAGTGACTTTTAATCAGCATTACTTTGACGGAAAACTATTTATTTATTTATTTATTTATTTATTTATTTATTTATTTATTTATTTATTTATTTATTTATTTATTTATGTATTTATTTATTTATTTATTTATTTATTTATTTATAATAATCCTACTACTACTACTACTACTACTACTACTACTACTACTAATAATAATAATAATAATAATAATTTTTATAATAATAAACCATTTTTCTTCTTTTTTATGCACACACATAATAATCTGATTACTTTGGACCATTTTATGTATTTATATGAATGATGATGATGGTGATGATGATGGTGATGATGGTTATGATGATGATAGCTAATCAATAATAATAATTTATAAAAAAAACAATTCTTGTTTTTAATTGTTTTAAATGTGTTTACATAATGTGTTTAATTGTTTAAATATGTTTTAAATGTACATGAGTAATGATCTGCTTTACTTTGGCATAAGTTTAGATTTATTTATTTCTATAATAATAATAATCAATCATCATCATCATCATCATCATCATCATCATCATCATCATCATCATCATCATCATCATTTTTATATTTTTTATAATGTAAATTGTTTTCATTATTCAAATTAATATGTTTTAATATGTTTGTAAGGCCATGTTGATAAAGTCAAAGTCAACTGAAATGGCAAAACCGGAGAATAAGAAAAAGGGATATTGAGGAGTCAGATGGCATGAGTGACCCCTCCGCCAGCCTTCAGAGGAACAGACAGACTGAATGTGAAATGCAGGGGAGAAGGACGGCTAAAAAGAAGAGGCTTTGAGACGTAGAGAAGGGAGCGGGAGCATTGTCGGGCTGTGTGTGTGTGAGTAAAGCTCGAGAAGGCCTCGGCCGAAGGGCTGGATGGTGAGTGTTTATCCCTCGCTGCAGCCGCTTTCTGAAGCATCACCTCAGGAAGAGACATTAAAGCGCCACAACTCGCCGCGCGCTGATCTCCTAATACACATGCGCACACACACACACGCTCGCACACACACACACACCACGGGGTCGGTGCACGGATGCTATCGTCTTCGAGCAGACAATCCTGCCCTCCGGTTCTTCAGTTACAGCTCTGATTAAGAGATTAAATCACTTCTAAATCTGTGCTTTATTGTGCCAGAGCACATCTTTCTCAACCTCTCTAACAGTTGGCCAGGAGTTTGCCCTCTTTTCCTGAGCCGCCCTGATTTCTGCAGCTTTGCATAGAAAATCTGTTTACATGGTGCCGCTACACCACTTCTCTTTAATTTTGTTTGTGAATCAAAAAAGTTTGGACTAAAAATTCTGCTGTTCCAATTTCAGACTTTGTTCATTTTATAGAACATACATCTCTTTTCCATGTAACAGAGCACCAGGTCCAAAAAAAGATCCAAAGCACTGGACTTAAAGCTCTCAAATGTCATTCATAATTTTAAGAGAAAGAACCTGTACATCATTAAAATATTATTTTCTAAATGGAGGTGTTCTGGCTCAATGTGTGCGTCTGTTAAACAGCCAGACGCCGTGAATGCTGAAGCAGATGCTTTTATCAAAAAAAACTCAATGCTGCCTCCAAGCTAACTTTGAGCTAAAAATGAGCTAACACACATTTTTTTTCTTTTTATCTCCTCGTTAAATCCACCTCATAAAGTTGTTCACTGTTCAAAACTTAAGCTATAACGTGTAAAAATGCGTTAAATGTGCTTCATAATTTTGGTCTGCTGCAAACCAAATCGAACCCGTTGCCTTTGCTAATGTAAAACCACTCTTTTCAGTGAGTTTTATTTGTGCTTTTTTGAATAACTACCAGTGCAGATATGAAACATCTCTCGTTCTCTAACGCTGTGCGTTTTGGAAAACTCTCTAGTGAATCTTGTCTATAGTCTGTTACTGATGTTTCTGAAATGGAACGGGATGCTAAGTCAGCAAAGCGGAGGCTTGCAGCACAATACTTACTGCCACTTACCTGTAGCAAAGCTTGCAAATCACAAGCACACACACATTTCCTGCATGTCTGTGTGTATGATCTGTGTGCGTTTGGATAAGAGAAATCCGCCCTCACAACTCAGTTCTCCTCCGTTAATCCGATGTATTTTAGAGTGAAATGAGAAATATTGTTAGGCAAGACTTTATTATAATCATTGGAAATTGATTTGATAGTGAAAACCGGCCGTTCTACTTCAAAACCGAGAGCTGGATGTTATTTGTAATTGGGCTGTTGCTTGTATTGTGCAAAGTTATGTCAATTGAAATTAGAGTAAGTTATTTATATTTTACTAACACAATTTCTTTATAATAACATACAGTGACAAATCATTCACAATAAGAGCAGGAATATGCTTTAGATGTAAATAGGGTCATTAATGAGTTCATGTTGACACACACTATGAACGTTGTTCCTCGCTTTTTCATTGTCATTTCACATGTGTGTCCTCTTCATAGATTACTGCTTTCTTCACTCCAGTGATGGGTTGCTCATGTGAATAGCTAGCATTACATGCATCAGAAGGTTATTTATTTCCCTTTCTGAATGTCAGATATGCATGGAATTGAGAAGCTCACACGCGACACACAATGCAGATTCTTTCTTTCCCAAATAATCAGACCTCATAAGGGATGCTGTTTCCTTTTCTGTTGCTCACCATCAACACACAGCTGAGAAAACATGCAATCAGACACTTGGGGCTGTGTGTTTTTAGTGCCTAACCACGGTGAGATGGGTAACTCATTACAATAAGGTTCAATTAGTTAATGTGTTTCTAGCATTGTCTGTTATTGACCAATCAGAGCAGAGTTGATCATTCACAACAGACTGGGTCACCTGACCAATCAAAGTTGATAATTGTTCATTTTTAGTTCATGTTAATAAATGTATTTAATAACTATGAAAGTGTTGTGTGCAACCTGTTGTAATTCTGTTACTATTGTTTTTAAATAAAATGTTCTACACTCTAAAAAATGCTGGGTTAAAAACAACCCAAGTTGGGTTGAAACTGCACCGACCCAACAATTGGGTTGTTTTAACCCAATGGTTGAGTTGTTCTTACCCAGCAATTGGGTTGTCTTAAGCAACATTTAACCCAACCACTGGGTTAAAACAACTCAACCATTGGGTTAAAACAGCTCAACCATTGGGTTAAAACAACTCAACCATTGGGTTAAAACAACTCAACCATTGGGTTAAAACAACTCAACCATTGGGTTAAAACAACTCAACCATTGGGTTAAAATAACCCAATTGTTGGGTCGGTGCAGTTTCAACCCAACTTGGGTTGTTTTTAACCCAGCATTTTTTAGAGTGTGTATATATATATATATATATATATATCCTATCATAGTCAGAAGTATCTGTTTCATAGAAGTGTGTTATTAATTTCAGGTAGATGTAAATCACATCTGACATGCAAACTCTCACCCATCTGACTGTGTTCGCTCGGCACTCGCTGCACAAAGAGAACTGCACAAAATGGCTGTTCCGTTACAATTTCGCAGTGACACGAGTTCACACAAAGTTGGATGTAATGGGAGAGATGTGTGGGAGAGGCCGTATCTCTAGGCTTTTTCTCAGACTTTACTGGCTCTCAGTATTTTAGCAGAGCGCCGGCACCTCTGTCTCCATGACGACTTTGCGGAAGGCATTTCTCCACTTGCTAGATCTGGCCTTGCTATTACAGCTAACACAATAGCCCATTAGAGAGCGTCTGATCGTGTGTGTGTGTGTGTGTGACTGTTCTAGCAGCAGGGATCGCTGGTATATATTCAGGATGGTTAGCAGCTTGGGCGTGGCTATTTTTCATAAATTCTTTGTTAGTTAAATACCGGCTGGAACTAGATTTGCATTTCTTGTAGGATCAGCCGTTCATGCAGGCTGCAAAAGGAAAGTTTTAGGTAAGTTGAGGCTTTTAGCTTATGTCACATCAGTCTCCAGACATCAAATATTCCATGACTTGTGCTCAATATAATTTTTACGTTGATTGTCGATGAAGAATGGCTTAGATTTTGGTCTCACGCAAGCCTTGGAATTATAGTGCATGAGCTTTATTACAAAAGTTATGGTCCTTTTATGATTATTTATTACATTTTTTTGAGTTCTGGTTACTAAATCTTTGTGATTCAGTGAGAACATACTTCATTCACCTGTGTTTCACAGAAAAAAGTAAGTTATACAGTTCTGGAGAGACACGAGGAGAGGAAATGATAGAAATGAGTTTGAATAGAGTGTGTTTGTTCTGAATGTTGAGTTCAGGCTGGATTATGCGCAGAAACTTTTGTCGAAGAGCAGAATATTTAGAGAATGTTACAAAAAGTGCTTTTTCTGGTGCTTGTTTAGGAATTACAGCATCTCATTTGGTCTCTCCTGCTCAGTAAGGCTGCATTTATTTGCTAAAAAATATAGTAAAACTGGAATATTATTACAATTCAAAACAGCTGTTTTCTGTGTGAATATATAGTAAAGTGTAATTTATTCCTGTAATCAAAGCTGAATTTATCATCATTACTTCAGTCTTCAGTGATCCTTCAGAAATCATTCTCATAGTATGATTTGCTAATTTGTCATATGCTGACAACAGTTCATATTTTTGTGGAAATTGTGATGGATTTGATTTTTCAGGATTATTTGATGAGTAGAAAGTTTAAAATAACAATATTTCTTTGAAATAGAAATCTGTTGTAACATTATAAATGCCACTTTTGATCAGTATAATGCTGGATATAAGTATTATTTTTTGAATGTTAAAGTATGTTATTGAGCAAACTTATTAAATGAAAAAGTTCAGTATTAATGTATATGTTAACACGTTGAAGATGGGCTTTTCTCAATGAGTGAACATCACTTCAGTTTTTTTTAAATAATTAAGTAAACAATTACTCCCCCAAAAAACCCAAAAAACATTAAAGCAGTGAGTGGTTTTCTCTAGTTTTGTCAATATTGTTGTTTTGTCTAATATTAAGCCCATAAAGGAATAGTTCACTCCAAAATATAAATGATCCCTTTATCGACTCACCCTCAAGCCGTCCTAAGTGTATATGACTTTCTTCTTTCAGCCGAACACAATCAGAGTAATATTTAAATACATCCTGGCTCTTCCAAGCTTTATAATGAGAAAGAATGGTATTAGGTTTTGCAGCCCAAAAAAGTCTGTCCGTCCATCCATCCATCCATCCATCCATCCATCCATCCATCCATCCATCCATCCATCCATCCATCCATCCATCCATCCATCCATCCATCCATCCATCCATCCATCAAAAAAGAGATCCATATGACTCCAGGGGGTTAATAAAGGCTTTCTGTAGCAAAGCCATGCCTTTTTTGAAAGAAAAATATCCATATTTATAACTTTATAAACTATAATCACTGGCTTCCGGTTACAGCCGTACACGAGTTGAGTTCCGGCGGGAGAGTGACCTCTGACCCGACACATGGCGTATGAGTGGTGTAAGCTCAGGTGAAAGCATAGACTGTAAAAACATACGTAGTGTCGAGGATGTCCCCGTAGGATTCTGAAGAGCAGTTTAGAAGCTTAATGTAGAGAAGAGTCGGCCGTTGCCATCTCACCGCTCGCCACTCTTGGAAAATTGAAAATGGGCAAAGAGACGGGACGTGGGCGGAGCTGAAGTGATGTGATGACTAACAGACAGCAGACAAACAGCTATCCACCTGTCACTCAAACTGGCCACGCCCTTAATTATGCAGAACTCTAAAGCTTTATATAATGTAAACGAATGAGAAAAAAAAATTCACCCCAATCACAGACAACATGAAGGGCAAAATGAACCGTATAGACCAAAACCACAATTTGTACCAGGCTCTAAACATGTTTGTTTCTGCTGTAAAAGTTGGGGGTTTTAACATGGAGCTCAATGAGATTCCCTTCTGGGGCCTGTCTCTAGTGGCCAGTTGAGGAATTGCAGTTTAAGTCACTTCCTTATTGGCTTCAACAGAAACTGGAAGAGGTTGCCTCTTGGGTAAGAGTAGACGCCTCTCACGGTTCAAACAACTCAAGCTCCTCCCACATTTCTCTAAAAAGATTCGGTTTAGACTTCAAATTCATGACCGGTGTTTTTTTTTTTTTTTGCTCTATCCTCTGTGCTACTGTGTTCATCCGTGGGCGTTAGAGACAAAAAAATAAAAAAATAATTTTTGGGTGCTATTTTTGTTTTGTTTTACTAGAGTACATGCCATTTCCTGTATTTTGGTGCCTTTTAATTAAACAATTGCTTGTATAGCGTAAAACTAAAACACAGCAAAATAAGTTGTTTTGAACAAAAAATAGCAGCTCATTTAGTGACAGTACGTGAGCACACAGCCAGAGCCACCTGAGCTCAGATGAGCTGAGATGCTTTGTTGACCTTGCTGTGCCGTGGGTGTGAGTAGGTGCAGAGCGAGTATTGAACGTTTATATTATGCCCTTCACTTGCTAACTTCCCTCTGTCTCATTCATTTGGATATGCATCATAGCTTACGTTGCATAAATGCCCACTACTGGCAGAACGTTGCCAATGGACTGAACTGGAACATCCTTGATCATTTGGAGTCCATTATGGATTTAGTATTTCCTTTTTTCCTTTACAAAATTGTTTAATGCAGCAGTCTTTATGTATATAGGTGTGTTTGGGTTGTTTTAAATGTTTAAAAAAATAATTAAAGTTGTTTGTGGTGGGGTAAATTAAACGTGATATGCGGTGACGTCACAATCGTGTTGCATTGTGGTGTTTGAAGCTGCCTGAAGAGTACATATAAAGTAAGGTCAAAGTCGAGGGTCTGTCCATATCAGCTTCACCTCGTCCACTTCACGAAGTGGAACGCACTTCAAAATGGCGGCAGGGAAGTGCTTAGGGAAGTCACTAAATGTGTGTCTAAAAGTGGAGTGGAGTGCATCATCGTAATGAGTCTAGTGCAGGGCTGGACTGGGGCTAAAATTCGGCCCTGGGAAACCCAGCCCATCTGAGTTCGCCGTGAATGTTTTAGGTTAGGGGTTAGGGCCTTCAATTGGAGTAAATAAATACATCTAGGACAAGGAAAAATAATGATGGATATTATCGAATTTACTGCAAATGCAGATAAAAAACTTAATATTGCACTTTTGTCACACAGAAGCTAAATTTACTGCTATTAAATTCTGTTATAATTTAATCACCATCATGAATTCCAAACCTCTATGACTTTCTCTCGTCCATGAAACACAAAAGAAGGTATTTTGAAGAATGTTGGCAACCAAGCCCTTTTGGTTAGGCTACAATTTGAATATTGTTTAAACCAAAAAACAGACCCAAATAATTTTCTTTTATATTACAAAGAAATAAATTCATTTAGGTTTGGAATGACAGGGTGAGTAAAAGATCACATTTTTGGTTTGAACTACCCTTTTAAAAACAATCATATTTTTCAAGAGTTAACATTACCAATAGTATATGGTTTGTGAAATAGTATATAAACCATATTTAATAAACTATTGATTTTGTAATTAAAAAATTTTTTGTAAACACACACATGTAGAAAATACGAAAACAGCCTCTATAAAAGTGATTTATATTCCGCAATATTTAAAGTAAGTAATAATAGCAACATTTTTAATAAATACGTTTTTTTTTTCCAAAACTGCAAGATAAATTGTAGTTGTGCTAAAGAGACGAGTTTGTAGTTAGGCCTATTGGCGTTTTCCACTTTACAAGTATTTTCACACTCGCGGTTGTTTTCAGCTAGTTTCACCACAGAAACAGTAATGTTCCCATTTCACACAATTGTGTAAAACAAAACTCGGAGTCAAAATGCCGTTCACTTGATAGAGCAGCAGAAACCTTCGTCAGCGGCAGTGCGCGGATATTCGCCTTTTGCAGTTTCATGCGCTCAAATAAAAAAAGGCTTATATGGAGGGGATGTCTCTCTCGCTTTAGCCTGTCAATTCAGAAGACAAACCAATGGGCCGCTGTCACTGCATGATGGGCAAGTCTGTGGCAAAAAACAAAACAAAATTGCAACGGCCCCAAAGTGCATCGGCCCACCGGGAAAATGGCCGGTATGCCAGATTACCAGTCCAGCCCTGGTCTAGTGGCATGAATTTAAAGAAGTAGCAGTATGGAAGTTAAGGCTGTAGCTAAAACGTGAAATGGATTAATTTATTAGGAACCTAACCTCAAGTGGAATAGATTTGACTAACGGTGCTTTAAAAAGTGACATAAACACTGTGACGAAACGGACATAAGCCCCTTTCACGCAGAGATTGCGGAAAATACACTGATCGTTTGATTTTGGTTCATTCACACTGCCAGTGATTTTCCACAATGTGTGTGTGTGTGTTCAAATGCATCCCATGAAGACATGTGACATCGATGTAACGTAATGTTTCTGCAGCGTCTTAAGTTTGCTTGTGATCTGAGAAATCCACGCTCATGCATTTGATTTATTTTTTATAAACTAGTGTTTCATTAAGCTGGTGAACGATCTCAGCTTCAGCGTCATTACTACGGCACACTCCTTACGGCATTGGTCCTGCCTTTTTGTGTACACAGGGCGAGCCTCAGAATCAGTCTCAGGACGTGTTTGCGTTCACACAGAAGGCAGTCTGGCAATTTTCTGGGATCAACCGTGCTGTGTGAAAGAGGCTATATGCACTGAATTAGAGATGGTAAAAATGAATGGGTCCAATATTATTCGTCTTAAAAACCATTGATATTGAACGTGCTATAGAATGGTTTGACGCTGGTGACGCCTATTCACAAGGCATTAATCAACCCCCTGGAGCCGTATGGATCATTCTTATGATGGATGAATACTATTTTTTTGAGGCCTTAAAATCTTACGCTCCATTCACTCCCATTATAAAGCTTGGAAGTGTGTATTTTAATATAACTCCAGCAATTAATAGACAGAATTACACTACTGACATCACAAAGATCATGAAGATTTCAGAATGAGCAGCTTAGACGATTCGTAGTATGTTGATCTCTTTTATTTCAGAAGGTTATGGAAACGTGATCTGACTCGTCTAGTTGCGCTGGTTTATATATTCATGGCTGTTAAGAGGTGGGGCGGGGGATATTTTTGTAAGTGCTTCGTCAGGACAAAGTTGGCATGATTAGGCTGTAGTTAAAACATAATTAAAAGTGCTTAAACAGAGGCAGAATGGTCCCAGAGGAGGCGGAGAGGACCTCAGGGGGAACAGCGAGATAGTGATTAAATGAAGTCTGTGGGTTATCGAATCCGCCGGGTGAACAAAGCGATACAGCTTCCCTTCTAGTCTCTCTCTCTCTCTCTCTCTCTCTCTCTCTCTCTCTCTCTCTCTCTCTCTCTCTCTCTCTCTCTCTCTCTCTCTCTCTCTCTCTCTCTCTCTCTCTCTCTCTCTCTCTCTCTCTCGCTTCACTCTGACAGCAAAATATATGTAATGACTGTGTTTTTTAACCCACTTTAGTTCCCCCCGATTCTCTTCAAAAGACTGACATGGGTGTGCGAGGAGATTTCTGTCATTTATCAGCGTGAGGGAGTGAGCGAGCGAGGCCAGCCTGCCATTTTCTCCCTGTTCCATTAACAAATTACCTCCCCTCCCTATGCTGCGATTAGATGTACATCCCGAAAATTAATTTGCCTCTTAGTAAGAAAACAATTAAGTAGACTCTATTGTGAGACCCTCAATGTGTGTGTGTGTTTTCCAGGGCCTTACAGGATGAGAAATAGGAGTGAGTCACTCTGGAGTCTGATGAATGTAGGATGTGTTCGCTTGTGAAGGAAGAAAGAAGAATGGCCGACCGCACGGATAACACATGTAGTGCATGTGAATGATCTTATACGACAGAGTGACGAGAACCACGCTCATTTCACAGACAATTAGGCTCATTTTGATACGTATGTATGAAAATGGAGCTGCACTGTTCTTGCGTTGTGTTATCATGCATCATGACTAAATGAACATGCTGAACTGAACATGGATTTTGTTTTAGGGTTATTATTTTCGGCTCTAAAATCAGACTTACTCATGAAGCTTTCAAATTTCATGCTGCTCTTATTATATTTCAGTTAATTGACAATGCAGAATTCTAGTTTTCAATTAGTTTAATTTGATGTACTAAAAATAAAACTTAAGTAAACATGATTAAAATCTATATAGATCATACAAAAATGCAAAATGAAAAATGCAACAAAAAAACCCCCAGCAAATTACTAAAGCTTAAACAATGATACAGAAAATATTATTTAAAAAAATAATAAATTGAATTAAAATATTGATAGTATCTCCACTACACTGTAAAAAAAAATATTTAAAAAATAATTTACCTGGTTGCCTTAAAATTTTTAGTTCTTTGAAATATTTTTTTTTAGTTAATACAATGTTTTTTTTGGGAGAATCGACAACCTTAAATATTATTAAAAGATTTTGTATTATTAAAAGTATATTGGGTAATTGTGTGTGTTTTATTTGTGATGACGCAGCCAAATTGGGCTATTTTCATGATTTATCATTTTTTTATGTGGTTCAGATACAATAATATTTTGAGTTTCTATTTATTAAACCAATTTCCTTCATTGTATCAACTCAAATTTTTTATTTCAATAAACTCAAAATTTTAAGGCAACCTGGGCTGCATTTCCCGAAACGTTCTTAACTCTACGTCATTCTTAAGTCATACCTTAAGGTATCCCTTAACGTTAATATGTGTTTCCCGAAACGAACTTAGTTAAGAATACCTTCTTTAAGTCATACTTTCGTAAGGTTGGTCTGGACCACTCTTAGCTATACCTTATCACTATTAAAAGTTCATTCCACTAGTGGCCACCACTGTGAAAAAAGCTTCTTTATATGTCAGTCTATACGAATATAATTCCGAAGTTGCCAAGTGTTCAATAAGGCTAGTGGCAGCGAATAGGTGTGCTAAATCAAAGACGGTGCCGTCCGCGGAGCCATTATGGGTATGTGCTCTATTTCATACGTGAAAACTTTAGTCCCCTGGCTACCATGTCAGAAGCTGCTATTGAAAATAAATTCCGCCTACCACGAAAAGCAAATTCAGCAGCTTTTAGATCTTGTTGGACCAACTTTGTCGAGACAAAGCTACCCCCTCAGCTCCAAAAATCAGCTGCTGGCGGCTCTTCTCTTTCTTTCTTTTTTGTCCGCCATATAGTAGCGGCTGATTATATGTTTTGCGTGTTGTGTTTTTATTGACTAGGCCATCTAATAATATAAATTAGTTATTTACACAATAATGTGATGCAGCTGCTGCATGGGCAATCATCACTGGCTGCAGTAAATCAAGACACTGTGGAAAATACATTGTAATAATTTAGATGACGCGTGATGCTCATGATGCGGTTGAGCATGAGATTGCTGGTTCGTGCACTCATTTCAGAATTATGTAAAATTTAGGTGCAATTTTGTATGATAAATGAAAGTTCAACTATTTCTGAAGTGCTTCTTTTATAAAGAACTTTTTTTTTTCCACATAACACAGTGAAACAGCCCCTGCATAAAGTAAATAATCGATTCTTGAGCCATCGATATAAGCCAATTCAGCACCGCCACCACGAACAGCACCCGCTAACGTCGCACTTAAGAAGGTATACCTTAAGCGACCTCCTAAGGTATAGTTCGGGGAACACACCTAGAAATGGTATACCTTCAGTTAAGTTATACCTTTAGAGTCTTCGTAGCGCGCTAAGAGACAACGTTATCGGGAAAAGCAGCCCAGGTTACTTACTTTTTTAAGTTAACCCAACATATTTTTTTTTTTTTTTACAGTGTATAATAAAATAAAATTGGCACTACATACCGTAAGTTTGTTTTGGTGCAAATTTGCATCCATGATATACAAAAAAAGAGCAAAAGAGCTGGTTAAGTTGTTTTTATTGCTTAGAATTGGTTACTCCCCAACCGCTTGCAATATAGCCAATGATGATCAAATAATGAAGAGTTATGTTTAGGCATTTGTCCAGATGTGTGCTGTGTTCAGATGTCTGGATTGCGGTGTTGAAAGTCTTCAGATCGTACCAGTAAGCGGCCTGCAGGCATTTGGATGGGGAATTGCACTGAGTGAATAACATCCTTGCGAGTGAATTTGTGCCATCGTTTTATTTCCATAATTTCTTTAGTGATTGGGGTGGTAAAACAACACACAGTGTGTGCAAGTAAACGGCACTATCCATGGGCTGAATTCCCCGTTGAGTGGGAAGCTTCTATTCAGAGGTGGATAGCGAGGGAAAGGACGCGGAGCTGAGAAGATTACCGCTCCGAAATCCCATCGCCCGGTGCCAAATGAAGTCAAGGGTTTGCCACACAGCAAATTTTGCTGACTCTTAGGGATTACAGACTTTAGCGGGTCCTAATGCGTCTGCTGGAGAGACACGGCCCACCCGGCGCTCGCAGGCGATGTGTGTGTTCATTTGCTTTCACCATCTGTCAGTTTGTTGTAATTGATGATGCATCATAATCTGATGCACGGAAGGTATTTATCTAACGTTTATTAATTTGTGCACAGCTAATGTAACAATCAGGCGGTGTAGGGCGGCACGTACATGACGAGGAAAGGATGTTAATGTGTTCAGGTTTTTATCTAAAGGTCGTTGTTGTTGTAATATATCAGACATGTTGCTTACAGTGAATTCAGGGTAGACGTCCCGGATCAGCGTTCTTATCAGATATTAGGGTTAAGCTTCTGGCTGGGGTTGGGAGCTTAAGCAACATTATCATCACCCTTTGATTTGAAGAGTAGTAAATGGTTAGTAATTTGCATGCAGGTTATCGCTCATCTGATTGTACTTGATCGGCTTGAGAAATTTGTCTTGATTTGAATTGATTTTCACAGTCAGATTTGAAAACTTTCCATGCATGAACCACCACATCTCCCAGCAGTCTTTGCTTCATATTTTATAGATCAGTTTATAGTTGACTGGTTGTAAACAGCTAGTTGCACAAACATATAGGTTAGAGACACATGCAATATGCCAAAAGAGAAGATTATTGAACAGGAATACGTGCGATTTGTTTGCAAACTTAATCTTTAATCGATAAATTAAATATATGAAAATAAAATGCATTCTGGAGTTATTGCAAAGACAGTTTTGAAACATAAAGAAGCACTTTAAAGTTCAGAGAATGTCTGAATGTAATTAAAGTTTTATGCATGTTTCACTATTAATTAAGTCTGCATCTAATCACACAAACATACATTCTTTATATCTTCTAGGCTTCCTTTTCTGCATGTGGTTATGGTGAACAGGATATGAAACCTGTTTTATTTGTTCTTGATATGCACATTTTGGGTGTTTTTTTATTTATCTATTTATTTTTATTGTATTACATTTTTTAAAATAATCATTATGCAGTGGAACTCTGTCCATTCCCCGTTTCTGTATTCCACACATGTACGTCTACGCTCTATAGAATTAGACTGCTGTCAAAGTCTATTAATTCACATATAATTGTACCTTTAGGCCTCACAAAAATACCTTTTACATTAATAGGTGGTTTCATCCACACAACAAAGCCCACAGGCTTCAACGGCATTGCTATTTTTACCACAGTTTCAGTGGTGTGCGTTATTGTTTGTGTAAGTTTAATTATATAATAATTCCCTCATTTATTGACCGATTTAGCCATCGAAATGCACGAGAGTGAAAGGATGCAAGATTTGTTGCCGTGCATGTTAGTGTCAGAAATCATCTGCAAAAACTATTTTAAACGAGATACATGAATGCCAGGAGTAACTTAAATCATACTTAAAAATGAATGTCTGAAATGTCATTGCATCAGATGATAAAATATGTCAATTCTGGTGAAGCAGACACTTTTCTTTCAAAACATCCACTAAAACTCACCAGTTGAATGATGACATTGAGCAAAAATGCTAAAGAAAAGCAAAGTTGGCATTTGTTTGATGTTTCATTATCGAATGCCATGACATTCAGGCATTTTTTAAGTGTGTCTAAAGTGTCCGAGTGCATTTAGGGCTGCTGTACCTCATATAATGAACATTTGTAAGCAGGATCTATGTTGGTAAACTCAAGTTCAGCTAAGTGGCTTTTAGTTTGATACTTATAGAGAGTCTTTAGTGTCGTACGTGTTGTGGCTGCTGATTTAGATCTTTTCACATCAGTGATGGAATTTACCACTATAATTACACCATCTAAAGCTTTTTGACATGATGCCCAGAAATACAAAAATTCTGCACAGTGCAATAAAACAAGAGCTGTGCGGTAGTTTCCCGTTCAAGCCTGATTTCAAACGAGGCGTCCTGACAACTGAAGGACTCCTTACGGTCCGCTCGGGGATCCAATCGCTGGGATAACTGGGGCAGAATGCTTGTAAAGGAGTTTTGAAAAACTGCCGCTCGGTGCCTGTCGCATAAAGAAAAAAACAATGCTGAGCTTCTGGATTCCATATTCGATATAACAGAGTGGATTGTAATATGAAAGTAACATATTCTGCATCAAATATGTTAGATTATATTCGATTCTGTGCATATTGAAAACATGCAATATTGTTTTTCCTTATCAAGGAATAGTTAGTCGTTATAAAAAAAATTTTTTTTGATGTAATATGCCAACCCATTCTCACTCCCAAGGCGACAAAATCTGAAGCATGGTCAAGTGCCGTCTGCGTCACAATGAAGACCCTAAAGGTGCCCCTAGGCGTCATTTTTCGACGCGCTGGGTGCTCCATTCATTTCAATAAGAAACCTTTGACGTCATACACAGACTAGTATGAGAATATTATCGTCATGGTGAAATTTATTTTGGGATTTATTTATTGAAATTATGTATTGGTTTATAATTTTGCCATTATGACATGTTGGAGTGTGATTCTCAATTTAATCAGCAAGCATAATTTAATTTACATTTATTTTATTTAAGCTATTTAGACACGTTTTAACATGTAACCCAACCCCACCCCATCCCTAAACTTACCCATTTGTGTGAACATGATATAAAACACAGGATATAACATACGACTGCATCCACCAGTTATCCAAAAAAGTTAAATAATCCAAGTTTTCCGAGACCAAACTATTGATTTGCATGAAGAAAATCCCCAAAAGCGATCAGCATCTCCATCTGCTGAAGATCATGAACACATCAAATTTCAAATATTGCCGCCCGTTACATCAGATTTCATAGTGAAATTGCATTGGCTCTCGTATGTCTTGTGACCATTTGCATCATTACGTCAGCATTGATTGTAAAATGCACTTGACCATGCTTCGGATTTTGACGCCTTGGGAGTGAGAACGGGATGCATGCAAGATTGGTTTTTAAAGTCCAGTCAATCATTTTATCCCTTAAAGGTGCACTATGCAACTTTCCGTCCACTGGAGGGCGCCTATTCTAAACAAATGCGTAGTTTGATGATGCAAAGTGTGAGCGCAGGATCTTGGGAGATGTGGTCTTCTCATCACAGCCGGTGGAAAATAGGACTCGGGCAGAAATCACGTTCATGCATGCGGTTATTAACGTTACTGTAGTCTAAAGCAGAACAGGACCGAGTGTTGTGGACCTGAGCACAGCTGCTGGAGCGATTGTTAAACAAATACCCGCCTCGCGAATACCGGGACTTTTATTTGGATGGGACGGGACACATTCACCTGCACTGATCCGCTCTTCCGGTTTTGATTTTGAGGTAATGCAGCTCTGTTTATCATATTAGATACATTTAAGTGTGTTTAAAATGATGTTATGACGTTACTCTGTGCGTTCACTTGTTCACACTGCTAAGAGTAAAGCGCTCCTGCCAAATAAAACCCGAAACCGAGGGTAGCGCAGATATGACGCGATTGACAGGTGACTCCCTCAAATGCAATGCTGAAACGTCCCTGTCCTTAGTTAAAATAGCAATTTTCTCACAATTTACAAGTAGTTGGAAACATCTGGGATATTGTAGGTACTCAACTGAACAAAATATATAACACTGGCCTAGTGGTTTTTGGATATTTTACTGCAAAAATACTACATAGTGCACCTTAAAACTCATCTTTGACTTCTCTGGAGACTTCAGATAATAGTTAATGATATGCTTAATCCCCACCCCCTCACGACGTGATTGGTTACAAGGTAGTTTGTGATGTCAGAAACACCAGCGCGTTCAAACCACGGTTTCGAGGCGGTTTTGAGTCTTTGGTTCACAGGAGTTTTAAAGAGAAAATAATTGTACTATGTATATTTCAATTTTATTTATTTCTGTTCTTGTTTTCTTTTTGAAGGTTGACTGTATTCCATCATTGTATGGAAAAGAGCCGCATGAAGATTCTGCAACGTTCTACTTTTGTGTTCGACTGAAAAACAGCATATTGTTTTGGACCAACATGAGGGTGAGTAAATATTACAATAGCTTGATTCAGAAAGGGGGCAGCAGATTGAGTTGCTGTCTGTGAATGTGCCAGTGTGGGAGTTTGTCTGTCTTCACAACAGCATTCACATTTCTGTCTTAGTGAAAAGACACTGCAAGGTGAAAAAGCTCTATGGATAGCCTTGATGTCAGTTGCAGTGCGCTGTGGAAGCCTTGTCACTCTTTCTTTTTTTTCCAGCCTGAATACTTTGTTTTGCACGCCCTCTAACTCGAGGACATCAGCACGAGTGTGACTCTCAGAGTGATTGCTGTATTGTTGCAGTGGTTGTGTGCTTCATTTTCCTCATTGGGGAGTATAATAATGTTCCACATTCACATTTTACAAACAAATACTCTACACAGTTAGTCACTGAACAGTGTTGTCAGTCCATACAGATAATGTGATTGCATTTATAGTCCTGAAAGCAACCATCCATCCATCCATCCATCCATCCATCCATCCATCCGTCCATCCATCCATCCATCCATCCATCCATCCGTCCGTCCGTCCGTCCATCCATCCATCCATCCATCCATCCATCCATCCGTCCGTCCGTCCATCCATCCATCCATCCATCCATCCATCCATCCATCCATCCATCCATCCATCCATCCATCCCCAAGTTTCCATTCCCTTTTCCCTTTTCCCTTTTCCCTTTTCCCTTTTCCATTCCTATTCCTATTCCCAGTCCCAGTCCCAGTCCCAGTCCCAGTTCCAGTTCCAGTTCCAGTTCCAGTCCCAGTCCCAGTCCCAGTCCATTTATCCTTTTCCATTCATATTCCCATTCCCATTCCATTTCTAATTTCTCTTTTCCGTTGTCCACCCATTCCCTTTTCCATTCCCATTTGACTTTTCCATTCACATTCACATTCACATTCACAGTCCATTTCCCCTTCCCATTCACATTCCCATTCCCATTGCAAGTTCACATTAGCTTTTCATTTCCATTTCCCATTACCTTTCCTTTGCCCTTTCCAATTCCCATTCCCATTCCCATTCCCCTTTCCCTTTTCCATTCACATTTCTCTTTCCCATTCCTATTTCATTTCCTATTCTAAATTCCTATTCCCATTTCCAGTTTCTCTTTCCCATTTCCCTTTTCCAATTAATTTCAAATTTCCTTTTCCATTTCCCTTCCCTTGACATCACTTCAGAGTTCCTACTGGCGGTGTGAATGCAACCAGGAAAATGGCCTGAACATTTGGCCCTGGTGGCCAGTTCCTGTAACTGAGTTTCCATAACTACCCAGTGCAAAAGCCAATATAGTTCAAAGGACATTTTGACTGAATCCCAGTTGGCATAACCCACATGACTCGGTTATCTGTTCTTACAGTATGTGAGATTAGGATTAGTCTGTCCCAAATCTGAGTGTGTTGAAGGTGCCTGGACTAGCAGATTTTTTAGGTATAAATCCATGCAAGCTGTTTGGGTTTACTTTGAGCAATTACCCACAACGATTTGCGCTACAGAAGAGTGTGTGATGGTATCTAACTACAGTATAACAAATAAAAGGGGTTGGCAATAGATACAGTTTTATAATGCACTGCTGCATGTCTCAAAACTCAAAGTATATGCATTCCCATCATGAGTGAAGTATGCATTTTTAGTGCATATGCATAGTAAAATGCATGATTTCAGGACATGGGTCATAGTCATCCTATTTTCTATTGAATCATGATGTAATATCTGGCTGTAGAAGCCGCTCTGCTCCAGAGTATTGATTTTCTAACACATTCACAGCCTTTTGTTTTCTCTCACTTTTGTGATATTGATGGCCATGGCCGTGTCTATATTTCAAGAGGTTTCAAAGGGCCACGTGAGACAACGCTGAGTAAACCAAACATTTTTTCGAGATTTATTTATTTAGCTGGGCTGGGAGAGAAATACAGGCACCTGTGTCCGATTTGGGAAAACCTCAAAGGTGAAAGTAAGTTAGTTTAGTTTTCATGATTACTCTGCACTCGTTTATAATGTCTAGAAAACACTGTTGCTGTGCAGTATTTCCCAGCCGATTTCCTTTCAAGCCTGTTTTTCTTTCCCATCTGTGGCTGTGAATTGCATTTCAGGCGATGTTCATTCTTGCAGGCACCATTTCAGGGCATTGAAATTTGCCAGGGATCTGGAGACAGCAATGGGACTTTTAATGAACAGCTTTTATTGATCAGTGGACAAAACAGCTGTTAATTACAGCAGAGCAGGCATTTCATTGGCACTTTGAAATAGGGCCATCATGTGTCAGTCTAATAACACGTGAAAAATGGAGATCTGCAGTGATGGAGTGATGGAGGATAAGAACTGGCTCTGAATTCCAAGATTTAGAATTTGAATTTAAGGATGGCCAGTTAATTCAGCAAAGTTTGCTTCCAGATTTAAAATTTGATAGTTTTATTTGTGGTATTTGCATGGTCCATGTTTGCATAGAATGAATTTGATCATTTATTTATATTTTGTTTTTAAAAAAAGTATTTATTTTGATATTAATCCTAAATATACACGATTATATTGTTACCATTTTTATATTTGCAATTTTTATTGACATAATTAGAGTATGGGTTCTTCTAATGCGGTTGTGTAAAATTATTTTGTTGATTTATTAACTTTTTATATTCATTTAATTAGTGTTAATTTATGAAACAATAATAATATAAATTAAATATGAATTTCTGTATAAGAGCAAAAAACAGTAACAAATATCTCTTAATTGATGTCTAATTTTGTCTTATTTTTCAGTTAAAAATTATTTTAAAAGCCACAAAACAAGATAAATATACTCTATTTGAGAGGTTATTGTTTCAGAGAATATATATATATATATATATATATATATATATATATATATATATATATATATATATATATATATATATATATATATATATATATATATATATATATATATAATTTTTTTTTTTTTTACTGGGAAAACAAAACAAAAGGGCTGCTTTGGTTTATAGAAATTTATTTTTAATTTCTATAATATTTATATTCTTAATATTAAATTAATCTAATATTTCAGTGTAAATCATGTAATATTAACCTTTGTCATTTGACAAACTGTCATGTGTGCTACTTGGTGTTTCCAATTGTTACATTACTAGCATCTTGCGTTAGATTGAAACCGGCCCTCTCTTCAGTATCAGACGCTGAGCGAATCCTGCTTGATTTTGCCCCAGGTTAGAAAAACTCTCCGTGATGAAATGGGCCAAGCAAACAAACGATTTTGAATTAAATTGTTGCGGTATCCGATTGTAAATAAACATCAACAATGACTGTTGACATTTTGTATCTGTGGGAAGGCTATGAAAAGTCCTCACGTCCCCTGCACAGCCTGGATCATAACATGTATTTCCATGATCTGCCGTGTTCGCTGTCCTCGCGTGACACTTGTTTACCTGCTGAACTCCTGATGATTCGGCTGCGAAGTTCCGTCTGAAAATGAACACGTTTGCTGGTGTACATATTAATGATCCCAGTGATTGTGTCACAGTTGGTGTTATGTTGAGAATCGCTGGTTTTTCTGGTTATGTTTTCATGAACAAGATTTGCATATGAAGGAATGGGCAATGGTGTTTGAGACTCACTGTATGTGATGTCCATGTATGGAATTATTTCACTATGGCAAGGTTTATTTCTCATTCTAGGGCACCTTTAAATACTTGCATTTGTGTGTATTTATATATATACATAATAATTACACACACACACACACACACACACACACACACACACACACACACACACACACACACACACACACACACACACACACACACACACACAAACACACAAACTCTCTCTCTCTCTCTCTCTCTCTCTAACTCTCTCTCTCTCTCACACACACACACACACACACACACACACACACACACACACACACACACACACACACACACACACACACACACACACACTTTTTATATTAAACAGTATATATATATATATATATATATATATATATATATATATATATATATATATATATATATATATATATATATATATATATATAAAATTTATTATAATATAATAATAATAATACAATTATTATAATTATAATAATAATATTATTATTATTATTATTTATTTTAAAACAATTACTGGAAAAATGTCGGTTTGGTTTGGATATTAAAATCTTCAAATATTTGTTTTGGCAATACCATACCCTATATATGCTTTGCAGTAATTCCTACTGAAAATGAAATGCTTATGTGTAATTATACAAAAACAGCAGCGACATGAGTTATTTTCAATCCCGTTCAATGAATACTTTCTGTATCCTGTTTTCCACTACGATTCAAATTCAGGAACTGAACTGGAATTCAGCAGAACTGAATGGAGCATATTGACTTCTATTGGTTTCTGTCTTATTCTCATGTGACTTGTTGGTTTTGTGACGCATCTAGATGAAAGCGATGAGCGCCGCTAATGAGCCGCAGGTCTGTCAGAACACACTGACCGCAGCGGGGGGTCTGCACCCACATCTGGAGACGCAGCGCTCGGATTTATCTGATCTGCTGTTTGTCTTTAATTTGCCATTGTCATTCATGTGTCTGCGGAGCGGCTTACGGCCTCCACAGCTGACTCCGTGGGGATGAATCTGCCTCTCTCACGCGGCAGCAGACAGACAGGCGTTTCTCTTTATTTACTTTTGATGCTTCACAGTTCCAGACCATCAGTGCACTGCAGCTGAGAGCACGATAACAGTGATTAAATGTAATCAAAATGGCACTTGAACGCTGTGTCGTTTCCTTTCGGACATCTGTAAACTCACAGGGATCTTGATGGAAATGCAAAGATAATTTGAAGCTTGAACTGCCGCTCGTATTAATCTCACATGCATGAGAATGATGAGAACAGCCAATATGCAATGCGTCATCTGCTGTTCAGAAAAAAAATTATATTCATCCCAAACTCGCCTGTTCTGAAAAGTCTTTAGCGTTTGTTGCGTAACGGCTCAAACCCTACTGAGTGTTAATGGCCCGGAAGAATATTGGTTTTTACACTTTTATGTGGCGTGTGAAGTGTATCGTACATCACTGCACTGAAATTTATATCAACAATAAAGAGGAGATGTGTGCCTAACAAATGATCGAAGTCCCTCTTGAGGAGATTTGTGGGAAGCGCCTCAGGCCTGCTGTCGTCTCCAAATAGAGCAAAGTTCTTTAGACTTGATGTGGGATGAATATCCAAGATGAACCGCCATGTAGTCATTTTACTGATTCATGGAAGGCGTAATCAACTTTTATGTGTGATTTTGTGGGTGTATTTATTTAGTTTTGTATGATTTGCTTATATTACTGAGACGGTGGAAGTGTGAATCCATCAAAACTGGTGTGGAAGTGATTTGAGAGCATAATCATATTCTCATGCCTATGCAAGCTAATCAGAAAAAAATCATTCTGCCGACATTTTCCCATGCGCTACCATTGGTTTTCACTTTATGTGATTTACACTACCATTCAAAAGCTTTGGGTCAGTCATTGAAACTTTAATTTGGCAAGGATTCACAAACATTGGCCACTAAAGGGACACTGAAGACATTTATAATGTTGCAAAAGGTTTCTATTTCATGTATTTCATGTTGTTCCTGAAAAACCAAGCTGCACAGCCGTTTTCAACATTGATAATAATCATAAATGTCCCTTGGGCAGCAAATCATCACATTATAATGATTTCTGGAGGATCATGTGACACTAAAGACTGGCATAATGATGATACATTTAGCTTAGATCACAGGAATAAATTACACTTTGCTATATATTCACACTCAAATACTATTTCACAATATTACAAATTTTACTGTATTATTTTGATCAAATAAATGCACACTTGGCATTGCTCAAGGATTGTGCGAGAGCTTGTCTGCAAACAGCGTCAAGTATGACAAGATTGACGAAAGGCTGTAAGGAAAGCGTGTGCGGAAAGCCTTTATATGGATATGGTTTGGCCATGATTTATGCAAATGATTAACCTTGTGCCTGCGGACGCTCATTTTTAAATACTCCAAATTTTGAACAATAAAGCCCTCCTCCTCTAACGCTAGTGAAATAAACACTTTATTCCTACTATAAACTCTTTCCTTGCCATTGACAGAATTGTGCAGCGATCCATGTTTTTTTTTTTTTTTTTTTGGGGGGGGGGGGGGTGGGGGGTGGGGAATGCTGTTTCATGCATACTGAGCTTATTACACTGTTAAAGACTTGGATTCCCAAACTAATGTTGGACGTTTGATGGAGTATTTCTGTGTCAAAAATACTCCTTCCGGTTTCTCACAAGTTTCGGAGAGTTTTTTTCGAGTATGGGTCGGCTTGACGTCGACAGAGCGGAAGGTCCTTGTATGGGTCGTACAGGCTCTTCTCCCGGTAGGGTGCGCGCGCGACTAGAGCGAGAGAGGAAATGCACGCCCATAAACACTCTCAGCTGCAGATCCAGTCGTCCGTGAACACTTCTGACGCGCCGCGCTCTGCTTTATTCCTATGGGTGACGTCGAGCGACTTCAACGCTTCAGCACAGCATTCCGGGAAGGCGGCGCTGCATTTGAACCGATTTGATCGCAGAAATGACGGGAAGCTTCACAACATCACTTCAGTCGTGTCTGAAAGTGGATCTCCACCGTTCACTGCTGTCAGGACTTCACCAAATCATACCAAAGAAGTGTGTTTTTGACGGAGCGGTCCCCGCGATAAAGGTTCGGTCCTGCTTTGGAAGCAGCCGGTGAGTAAAACTGCTTCAAATGTCTGTGCTGTCGGCTATCGTCGCGTGAGTAAACATCAGTAAACGACACGATCGCGTGCTTTGTCAATCAAATACGCTAACGGACTCCATTGTTGTTCTCTGTATAACGTTACACTAGTCTGACGTGCAAAACCGTTTTGCTTGCTACTGCTAAGGTTTAGTCCCATACAATAGTCCATAAACCGAATCATGTCCTCATAAACTGCGAGTAAACACACACAAATGTTGACAGGCCACTAAATACAGTCCATACCACAGAGACAGACGTCCTGCTGCTGCTGTTTCTCCTGTTCAGTTTATTTCAGCCTCCGGATCTGATTCTGGATCATATCTATTAGCTGAGATCGATAGCCAAGGGTTTCTCCACGCTTGAGGACGTCACCGCTTTGCGCGCTCATCATTCTTTAGCTCCGCCCACACGATACGCCTCCAGCCGCTCGTTTTTTCCGGAAAGACTCGGTACAGCCTATATTTCTTTTATAAATATAATAAAACTAAAGACTTTTCGGAGATATGAAGGATGCAATACTACTCTATAGGTACTCAAGATTGACATCAGATTGACTGAAACTGAGTGTTTCACCCTCCCTTTAAATTGTAGCTCAAAATACACCACAGATAATTTTTATAGCATGTTAAAATTTTCACTTTTTGAGGGTAAGCAAAAACAAACATTTTTTGTGTGTTTTTGTGTGTCCCTTTAATTGCAAATTAACTGCTTTCAAGAAAAGGGCGGAGCTTCAAGAGCTTGTGTTAGCAGCTCCGATTACTTCACACTAACACACACTGAAAATGACAGAAACTGTTTAGCCTTTTATGTTTAAACCAGAGAGATGGAGAGACTCGAGAAGAAGAGAAAACATGTAGGATGAGACAGGACGTTTCTGAAGGGTTAGATGATGAATTTATGGAGATGTGGAGTTAACTATCTTCAAGTCATCAATTAGCATATTCTGTCATGATAATCTTCAAATCGTTGTAAGGTGCACATAGAATATCTGCTCCATGAAGATAGAACAGGTATGCATTCTTGGTTAAAATAGTTTTTGTTAAATTTAGTATAATTATGGTTATAACTTATATTGTTGTCTTCCTTTTATGACATGCTATTGCATTTGTGTTCGTATAGTATTGCAATAAATGTGAAAGACGGATGACAGCTTGAGTGACTCCCAAATGTGCTCGACTACAACAACTCTTCCTCTTCTCAACGTGGCCTTTGTTGCTGTTCTCAGCGGGGTTCATGTAAATTTAGGAATAAGCTCGCTGTAGTCCTTACCAGCCGTTTGTTGTAGTTCTTAAAGTGATTTCTGTAAAAGAAAATATCTTCCTTTGCTTTGAGCTTTGAGAGTTGTAACTTAGCAAATGCTGTTAATGCTCAAACAGCAACATTACACGCTAAAGTTAAAAATTCAAATCATAATCAACCACCCCTTAACCAAATTGCATTTTTCTCAGCTTTTTGTTCAATATGTTGATTTTTTATGAAACTTATCCACATGCAAGTGTTGATAAAAAAAAGAAGCATGAAGAATGCATGCTGTTGTTGTTTAAATGCAGAGGCTCTGTTCTTTATTTTGATATATTGCTTGTTCAGATATTCATATAACACAATATTCTGGGGGCCATGAAACTTTCATGAAAATGATAAAAAATGCTGGAACTTTTTCTGTGGATCCACTTACCAGAAAACTTCCATAACTGGCAGATTTGAAGAAAATTCCTTTAATTTGGCAAATAAAATAATGATGGACAGTTACATTTTACCAACATCTTATAAAGTAAGCTTTATGGTGCACCTCAAACAAAGGAATTTATAGCCATTTACAGTGATCATGTTAATTAGCACGTCCATTAATGGCTTGGGTATGCAGAGAATTCATCGCTTATATGGACCACTCGCCAGATTCCCTGTCAGCTTATCTGCCCTTTTGACTTTTATTCATGACATTCCTGTCGTTGCATCACATGTTCGCTTGCTTACTGATAACACGCATGTTGCATTATGCATGTTGGAGTGTAAAGTAGGACTGCGCTGAGTAAACAGCAATAAAACAAGCTGCTTATGTATTCTGCATCTTTCAAACACACGATAACATCCGCAGATAACTGAGGCTGTGTGCAATGCCCCGAAATGAGTTTAAAAACGCCCACTGAGACGCTTTACGTCTTATTGGCGCACTGAAAAATGCTGCCTGTGCGCCGCTTCCCAACATGCTACTCCATCAGACTTTTTACTCATTTGTAGTGAAATACAGCAGTGATACAGTCAAGACAGCGTTTGCCTAATGCTTTTGTCAATTACACAATTTGGTCCCGGAAAGCGCGTTCTTCTGACTGCGAGCTAATGAAAATAATCTGTCAAGCTTTCATCCTAAAGGTTAGATTTGGGACTATCCCTAGGTGCTGTGGCTGAAATGATCCCAATTCTTCATCCTGTGTTACTATCTAATCTGAGGAAGGCCTCATTAGCCGCCTCATGTTTACCCTCACATTTCCAGAGGAATCAGAAGACATTAGCAGAGACAGTCCCTGTGCTAAGAGTAATTACCAGGCCTATAACACACACCTGTAATTCCTGTCGTCTGCTGCCAAGCGCGTTTGTGTATTCACATCACATCTCTTACAATCTGCCAGACTCGCCTTCGCAGCAGAAATATGCCAGGACTAAACTGTATCCGTTAAAAATGTAGCAGAACTATCGTGTGCTGCTTTAGCCGGAGGGATTGTTCTAGGACTTTCTAAGCGACGCAGGAGAAAAGGGGACAGAACGGGGTCTGTTCTTCTTTTAAACAAGTGATCAGAGAAAGGACGTGCTTAACCTTCAGAAAACTTCTGGAGGTCAAGTTGGACTGGTTTATTTTTCATTTATGTTATCCAACACGTTTAACTCTTTCTCCAACAAAGTTTTATATATATTTAAAAAGCCAGTCCCAACTTTTTATCAACACTTGACTGTGGTAGGTTTCATAAAAAAATCTATGTTTTTGTCTAAGACCATTCAGAGTGATGATCAAAAACAGACAGTGTGGATCCCTCAACGCCCCTAAAGCTTCACAGTCGTTTCCTCTTTATGGGTTCAATATTTCTTTCAGTAATATTAGGAAGTTTTTATGTGCCGTTTAATGCGTGGGCGTCAGAAACAAAAAACAAAACAAATGTGGGTGGGTCCCCTTGAAATTTTTACTGGAGTAGATGCAATTTACATTAAGTACAAATAATCTACAACGTTTACTAAACATTAGGTTGGGCCATACAAAATGACAAAAGTCACCAAATCATTTACAGCAACAATGGTGTAGGGGAAAGATGCATGGCATAAAGTTTTGACGCAAACTGAGGTTTGAATCCGCATTTTGCCACACTTGCTCTACTCCCTTTACCTATCTCATATCAGATCGGAAAGGCATTTATTTTCCAAAAATAAATAAAAATAACAATTTGAAGAAAACATTCAAAAAGTGGAACTAAAGCATCTAACATGTGTTTATTAATAAAGTGCTTATTGGTTAGCTTTAGGTGAACAAAATTATTGACGATAAAATGAATGGGACCTATATAATTGGCCTTGTCCCGCCCACATACAATATTTCTGACTTTAACGTGCATAACGTGCGTAAGCAATGCTTCCATCGCTTGTTTCTGCTTTTTCTCTTGCTTTTGAATCCGGGTATTCTGTCCTAATTCAGAAGATGTGTAATAGCGCCCCCTACCGTATAACAATGAAAACATGGATTGCCGGAAAATTCCATCAATGGGAAAGAGTTAACGTAACACTGTGTTCTAACTGGACCAGATATGCAAAAAAACATCCCCCCCCCCCCCCCAATATTAATATCAGCCGGATCTCATGAAAAATGCGTATAAATAGTGCGAGTGTCCAATGTCGTGGAATAGTATACGGCAAAACTCATTTTGCCGTGCATATGATACACTGTTTTTTGCGTGCATATGACACGCACTTTATGGCGTATTATACATATGAACCCCCCACCCCACTACCCTAAACCTACCCAAGAGAGTGTCATATACACGCCATAAAGTGCGTATCATATGCACGCGAAAAACAGCGTATCATATGCACGGCAAAATGAGTTTTGGCGTATACATTCCACGACATTGCACAGTCGTACTATTTATACGCATTTATGTGTGATCGGGTTGATTAATATATATATATATATATATATATATATATATATATATATATATATATATATATATATATATTTATCCTAACAAGCCACAATGGCGACACGCACAGATTCTACTTTAGAAACGGTATCGTTTTTTCTGCAACGTCATTGTTGGAATCATACTACTTTTCCTGTGTTGTATGAACGCAGTTGGACAGCGCTTGTGCTATCTGATGCCTCCGTTGGCGCTTGAAGAGCTGAAAACTTTTCAATTTTTCCTGTGAGCTAAACTAGTGACGCGATGCAACAGAACCCACAATTCAGTTTGGCAACGCATAAAGTCGCCCAATCAAAGTAAACGAAAAGCGTAGACACACACACCCTGTGTGAATGCAGCGCTACCTGGTGCGAATTGAACATTCTGCAATTTGTAAAGTAAAAATTCCCCTGTAAATGACCTACCATATTGTGTCGAACACAGAGGTCCTGTGGAAATCTGCAAATCTCTGATTTGGCGGGGTTGTATATAATTTTTTTCAAGGTTTTTGTTTCCTGTCCGCCTTTTATCTATCTTACACCAAGAATGGAGGCTGCTTTGGAGTGCTTTGATAGTATTTTGTGTGCTGGGATATGTATAGCAGCATTTCTGTTTATGATATATCATACAGCTAAACCTATAACGAAAATACATTTCCAAGCCTTGACATCATATCCGAGAGATAAGTCAGTCAATTTTCGTAAAATCACAGCCTTTGCTTATCCCGTGCAAATGGGTTCCCAGATAATACTAATCCCGTGCGAATAGAGCTTATAACAACAATTGTTTCAGTAAATCAGTATGTACTTTTAATGATGTTTAAATGGTAAAATATTTGTGGATTCAATTATGTACTTAGTCATTTCCTTGCAAGATTAATCTCGTGCTGCGCACTTGCCGCGAGAGCCCGCCCACACACTGCTCTGATTGGCTGTTGTTTTTGAGTGATTTCCGTGTAGTGTGTACATTAATTGTCAAGGGAATCGCATCACATCGCATCTGGTTAGCAGCCATTTGTTATTTGAATGCTTTCATCGTCATTCATTTCAAGTTATTTATGCTTAATTTACAAAACAGCGTACCTCCATGTTAAGATGGAAATAGGCTAAGTGTTACCTAACCTGATAACTAAATTTTGGATGTGACTACATACTGACTACATGCTTACAGACTGGGGCTAAATTAACTCACCACTCAGTAGGAACTCACTCTTTTGGGACCATTTGTTGGGGAAAATGTGTTTCAATTTAAATGGTTATTAATTTATTTATTTACACTTTATTTCAATTGTCTACTTTAGAAATGTTGCTAACTATAAGTAACTTTACAACTACTTTGTCAGCGAACTCTCATTAGAGTATTAGTAGACTGTTAGGTGGGAAGAATAAGTTTACATGTAGTTGCTCAACCCGATCACATGTAAATGTGTATAAATAGTATGAGTGTGTAATGTCGTGGAATGTATATGCCAAAACTCATTTTGGTGTGCATATGATACGCACTTTATGGTGTGTATATGACACACTCTTGGGTAGGATTAGGGCTGTGGGGGGGGGGGGGGGTGTCGTACGTATCATACGCCATAAAGTGCGTATAATATGCACGCCAAAAACAGTGTAGCATATGCACACCAAAATGAGTTTTGGCGTATACATTCCACGACATTACACACTCGTACTATTTATACACATTTTCGTGAGATCCCCCTGAGTTGCTAATTTTCTTATAGATAGTAGAACATCTAAAGAAGGCTATCAAAATAAAGTGTTACTTTATTTATTTATTTAATAAGAAATGAAGTAAGTAATGAGATATTTATATTTCTAGAAAGTGCTAAACCTTCTCAATTAGGTTCTCCTCTCACAGAAATGTAAGAATACACTTTAGGTCATTTACAGTTACGGCAATGAAAAAGAAACATTTAAGTGATGGTGTTTTGAGAAAGGTGGTTAATATTTTAGGTTTCATTTGACCTGCAGTACGAGCATTTAAATAAAGTAATATTCTAGATAAAACACTAACTAAACTATCAACATCGTGCGTGGCATAATGTCAACTCACACAGAAAATCATTTTGACTCACCTAAAAAAAAGCAGAATGTAAAGTGCAGTTGGTATTTTTGTGAGAGCTCTTCAATGATTTTTTTTCCTGAAAGCATGTTTGTTATTTGAGCTGTAAAGTTGTCTGTGCTGTAGGTGGATGAACTGCTGGTTAAATGTCATTCCTGCGGGTGGATTCTTCTGGATGTGAAAAGCAGTTCTCTTGTATTCGTATGCATATTATGCAAAGGTTACAGTGTTTACTGGGTTTGCATGGTCACGAGAGGAGTTCAGATACTGAATATTGCACAGACAAGGTCAGAAAATGACTTTATAATATCAGTCTCATATCTCATATCTCATATCTCATATCTCATATCTATCTATCTATCTATCTATCTATCTATCTATCTATCTATCTATCTATCTATCTATCTATCTATCTATCTATCTATCTATCTATCTATCTATCTATCTATCTATCTATCTATCTATCTATCTATCTATCTATCTATCTCTCTCTCTCTCTCTCTCTCTCTCTCTCTCTCTCTATCTATCTATCTATCTATCTATCTATCTATCTATCTATCTATCTATCTATCTATCTATCTATCTATCTATCTATCTATCTATCTATCTATCTATCTATCTATCTATCTATCTATCTATCTATCTATCTATCTATCTATCTATCTATCTATCTATCTATTTATCTAATCTCATTTTCCCAATGGAACCCAAAAGGACAAGTTTAATGAATATTCTGACAAAAGACAGCATAAAAAAGATCAATAAACAATAAAAGTATGAGTAACAGACCAAAACAAAGCCTGCCATTACCGGTATATGAAAAGAGCAGCAAAAAGATTCGTAGAGCATCTTGTTTTGTTCCACAGCAGATGAAAGTTATAAGGTTTTGGAACAACATGAGGATAAGTAAAGGATGACAGAATGATCATTTTTGAAAAAGTTATTCCTTTAAAAAGGACTGTATGTAGTTTACAGTCAAGCTAAAGGAATTTTGACACACTTTAAAGCATGTGGCCATTATAAATAAGACATGAAAAGAGGGACTTTTTTAATTTAAAGGACTGAGGAACTCTTGTTTGCTTTGGTGTGTAACTTCAGCGGCGCTCGGGCAGGCGCTCTAATGAGAGCAGCAGTCGAGAACACACTGCTCTCATTGCAGCATGATAAATGGTCAGCGCTGCGCTGCTGTGTATGTGAGCGCATGTAAACCAATATCCTCCTGCCTCGCTCTCTCCAGTGGGGACTCTGCTGCAGGTTTGGACACATCATTACAAACAATGATTTGTTTTATTTTCCAGCGTGTGATCTAGTGCTGCCTTGCATCTGGCGCCATGTGTATCCACATCGGCATGCTCAGATCTGTGGAATATTCACTCCGGAATAAACAGGAGCCACAGAACTGGGAAGCATTGTGCTATTATGGCAGCGGCGGCACGGCATGACGCAATTAATTTAGCATATAACGTAAACATTTTATGCTACGGTGCAGAAATCATCAGTGCTTCTCAACTTGTTTTGCTTCAACACAGTACCAAAAATATTTACCTACATAAACAATAATGTCCTTGAAATCTAAATATGAGTATTGTTATTAGAGGCCAAGCATTGAAGCTGTGTAAGCACCTATTGTATCCATTGGCGTTTCCTCTTATTACTATTATTGTACTTTCTACTTCTTTTTCTTCCACTAGTCTATGGCAGCCCATAGAACCGCATGGTTAAAAGTAATGAAATTTGGCACACAGATAGAAGACAGTCTGAACTGTCAACAAAGCAAATTTAGCGTCTCTGACTCAAACACTCTAGCGCCACCAACTGTCCAAAGTTGCACTCAAATTTAAGCTACAGTTTTTCTCAGTCACTTTGGTACATTTCTCGAATCAAACTCACAATTTGTAAAACAGTAAGTGCATTTCTCAAAATAATTTGTACAAATAGCAAAACGCCATGGATAACCTGCAAAAGCCACTCTCTTATTCAAAATCCTTAGTCAGTCTCTCAAAAGTAAATATCTGTGTCAATGAACATGTCTGTGCCATCCGAATGACAAGTCCTTGTGTCATTGTGTACGGATAAGACAAGTCAAATTGTTTAGTCATGTTGTCAATATAACTCTGGAGCGATGTTCTGATGGAAACTACGGCTAAAGTTTTGATGACAATTATTGTCAATTGTAGGTTACATCTTAGTGTATGTTGGAGTTCGATTGCAGGAAACTGGACAAGATTCACATTTGCGCTTTTACTGTTTGTACTGTCATTTGTTGACAGAACTCTCATCGCGATATCTCATCGCAATACAGAAAAAAAAAAAAGACAGCACTGCATAGCACAAAGAAAAAAAAACGAAACCAGAAATGTGAACGTCTAATGGGAATGTTTAAATATTCTTGACATATTATGACAACTTGTTCAACCATTTTGCATGTAGAGACTTATGCTATGAACTAATGCCTAAATGTTGTGGGGGGTGAGACTATTCAACAGAGACCCAATATAATACATTTTGATCAACATGACATAAGCAACTGATAATGTAGGAAACAGCCAAAGCATTTGCAACTTGTTCAAAGAAATGAGAAACTGCTTTTTTTGATGTGCACAAGTGACACTAGTTTTGAGAATTTCAATTCTGATCTGAGAAATGTACCAAAGCGACACAGAAAAACTGTAATATCTTTTGAACTGTAAGGGCTAGAAACAGAATCATTTTTCACGAAAATTGAACCAGATCATCATCAAACGATGCAGTCATAATGTTATGGAATTCATTTTGATTCGTCAAACTGTTCTCGAATAACATGCAAAAACATTTGACAGATACCGCTCCAAAATGAACATGTTTCCGCAACGTTTTAGGGAAGTCAGACTGAACTTGGTGTGTGTTATGACAATCATGACCTGAGGGTACCTGCACAGTTTTGGTGCAGTGCCACCTAGTGGTCAGGAGATATAGATCATGGTTCTGAACTTCTGAACGATTGGGCTAAAAATCACAGAACATGCTGAGTCAAACAATACCCAGTTTTCCCATACTGGCCATTTTGGGCATCTGCCATGTTGTATTGTGTCATAAAATGCTATAGTTTATGAATGCTTTAGCATATTGTCATGCAGCTCTGTATGTGTCTTAAGCACCATGCACTGAAGGTACTCAAAATGTTTTTGGGCAGCTCTATTTATGTTGAAAAGTTACTATGAATGTTCCAAAAATGCTAATGACTTGAGTAAATTAGTAATAAATTATTGTAATTCCTTTGGGTCATGCCGAAAAAATACAGATACCAATTTTGCTATAGTCAGCCAAACTTCGTTTCCGCCATTTAGATTTTCTTTAAAAACTCCTCCTAGATTGATGCATTTTTAAATTAGTCTGGGTCATATTTATTTTATTAAAAGGTGCCTTATTTAGGAATTTTGCAGTTAAATATCTAAAAACCACCAGACCAGTGTTATATATTGTTCAGTTGAGTTCTTAAAATATCCTAAATGCTTCCAACTATTTGTAAATTTGAGAAAATTGCTATTTTAACCAGTGATTGGGGACATCTGAGGGAATCGCCTGTCAATTGTGTCATATCTACGTTAGCCTCGGATTCAATTTTTATTTGGCACTTTACTCTCACTGCAGTGTGAACAAGCGTCACAGCAGCCGCTGAGCGAAAGCAGTAACGTCATAATATAATTTTAAAGACTTAAATGTATCTAGTATGATAAACAGAGCTGTGTTACCTCATGCTCATGACCGGAAAAGCGGAAATGGCGCTGGCTACTGTGTCCCGTCATAATAAAAGTCCCGCTGCTCGCGAGGCATGTGTTGCAGTCGTCTCATTAACAATCGCTCCAGTGGCCGTGCTCAGCTCTACAACACTCGGGGGCTTTTTACACTGTTAAAGACTTGAATGAATGAATGAATGAATGAATGAATGAATGAATGAATGAATGAATGAATGAATGAATGAATGAATGAATGAATGAATGAATGAAGCATTTATATAGCACTTTCAAATGTACTACTGTACACCCAAAGCGCTTCACACTCATGTCAGGGGTCTCTCCTCAACCACCACCAGTGTGCAGCATCCACTTGGATTCCCATCCTAAACATAGACAAAGTTTCAAAAACTAAGTTGGACGTTTGATGGAGTATTCACAGTGCTGCTTTGAAAGCAGCCGGTGAGTAAAACTGCTTCAAATGTCTGTTGTTGGCTATCGTCGTGTAAGTAAATATCAGTAAACGACACGATCGTGTATAACGTTAGTTAATTTATCAATGGAGCATGCGATCTATGGTGTGTGTTTAAATACATTTGTTTAGCTGACTACTATAGGTGTCAGTTTGTTTATTGTAAAACCACCCAAACATAAACCTAGCATTCTCACAAAGCATGCTTCGTCATTCAAATGCGCTAACGGACTCCATTGTTGTTCTCTGTATAACTTTACTCTAGTCTGACGTGCAAAACCGTTTCGCTTGCTACTGCTACGGTTTAGTCGCATACAATAGTCCATAAACCAAATCATGTCCTCATAAACTGTGAGTAAACACACACAAATGTTGACAGGCCACTAAATACAGTCCATACCACAGAGACGGACGTCCTGCTGTTGCTGTTTCTCCTGTTCAGTTTATTTCAGCCTCCGGATCTGATTCTGGATCATATCTGTATTAGCTGAGATCGATAGCGAGGGGCTTCTCCACACTTGAGGACGTCACTGCTTTGTGCGCTCGTCATTCTTTAGCTCCGCCCACACGAGACGCCTCCAGCCGCTCGGTTTTTCCCGGAAAGACTCGGTACAGCCCATATTTCTTTTATAAATATAATTAAACTAAAAACTTTTCGGAGATATGAAGGATAAAATACTACTCTATAGATACTCAAGACTGACATGAGATTGACTGAAACTGAGTGTTTCACCCCCCCCTTTAATAATCACATCCATCAACATGATTTCTGCCCGAGTCCTATTTCCCTCCGGATGTGAGGTGAAGACCACATGTCTCAAGATACTTGTTTTGAATAAGCAACCTCTAATAGACGGAAAAGTTACATAGTGTAGCTTTAATGGTTTATGAGGATGAGGGCATCATACACTCTGGCCATGTTGACTTAGTTTCATTGGAAAACATCTAAGGACATACTTCTCTAAGTATTTTTCATTCACAAATATATGTTCCAAAAAACAATTTGACCACTTTTAGCACATCTTACTGTTTCAAGATGGTCTAAGAAGCTGGATTTTCCCGCAGGGATCATATTCTAATCTCTCATGTGGTGGTGTGTTGATATTTTGCTAAATATTCAAGGCACAGCAGCGTTATTGTGAATAAACATTTTGTGTTTCTTAAAAGCCATGAATGAGATATGAAAAGAGACTTTCAATCTTTGCACTTGTAGTTTTTATTAACCGTGATTTCTAGCTGGGGAAATAGAACTATTAGCATTCATGAAATGATAAGAGATGAAATAACCGGGCTGCATAGAAGTAACTCTGAATGCATAGAGATGTCCACTTGCATTATTTCAGCATCATTCAAAGCTTAAGCACACATTTCCTCAGCGGTTCTTGAACCAAACTGACGTCCGTGCAGAAGTAAAGGTGAGTGTAGACATTGATAATCTGTTGTTTTTAGTTCCCACCACGTTATCTTTAAGGCCCTGTTAATTGTTTGTGCTCGCCAATCTAACACACTCGTTAATGCGATCAGATGCGAGATTGTAATACGGTGCTGATCGCTTGTCGGTACGTGCTCGCGAAAGCGCGGCGAGACCGGCCAGCCTAAATTAAATTAGAGGCCTTGCGAAATTTCCGAGCGTGCTCATTGGCTGTGGCTTTTGCTGTGTTGCGTCTGACCTTGACCTAGTGAAGATTAATGTAACAAGACAGGGTGACGCTAACAGGGGCTTGTTCTCATGCGGCACACAGACTGTGTACACACACAAATCAGTGTGTAATGGACAAGGCAGAGGCGTCATAGCTGTGGATAAGCACCATTCGGGCTGCTGTCAGCTCATGTAGGGTTTATGGGCCTTGAAGGCACAGTATGTGGCCACTGAAACTAGTAAACGGCTAGTGGACTATATACAGCCAACCAGTAAAGCTTTGTTGATTTTGGCCATATGCTTTTAACCATGAATTTATTAGTCTTTTTCTATTTTTAGGGGCCTACATTGAAAAGCTGTATAGGTGAATCTCAGAATATGTGCAGGTCACAATTTACCCAATTTTTAATGACATTTCAATATTATTATACTATAATTTGTATATTTTTAGATTTTATGTTGTTTTTATTTTGTATTCATATTATTATTATTATTATTATTATTATTATTATTATTATTATTATTATTATTATTATTATTATTATTATTATTATTATTATTATTATTATATACATATTTGTAATTAATATTAATTTTCTTTAAAAAAAATTAAAATCTTTAATAAAAACTTTGGTTTCTGGGATGAAATATGACCTGGACATTTTTGCTTGAATTACATGAAATATTTCCCTTAAATTCTCTTTCCCTATATTTTAATGTTCCTTATAATAATTAAAATATACACTCACCTAAAGGATTATTAGTAACATGTGTACAATTTCATATTAATGCAATTATCTAATCAACCAATCACATGGCAATTGCTCTACTGCATTTAGGGCTGTGGTCCTGGTCAAGACAATCTCCTGAACTCCAAACTGAATGTCAGAATGGGAAAGAAAGGTGATTTAAGCAATTTTGAGCGTGGCATGGTTGTTGGTGCCAGACGGGCCGGTCTGAGTATTTCACAATCTGCTCAGTTACTGGGATTTTCACACACACCCATTTCTAGGGTTTACAAAGAATGGTGTGAAAAGGGAAAAACATCCAGTATGCGGCAGTCCTGTGGGCGAAAATGCCTTGTTGATGCTCGAGGTCAGAGGAGAATGGGCCGACTGATTCAAGCTGATAGAAGAGCAACTTTGACTGAAATAACCACTCGTTACAACCGAGGTATGCAGCAAAGCATTTGTGAAGCCACAACACACACAACCTTCGAGTTAACCACAATTGGACATTTAAAGACTGGAAAAATGTTGTCTGGTTTTATGAGTCTCGGTTTCTTTTGAGACATTCAGATGGTAGAGTCAGAATTACCACATACCCATCCTCTCATGGCTACTTCTAGCAGGATAATGCACCATGTCACAAAGCTCGAATCATTTTAAATTGGTTTCTTAAACATGACAATGAGTTGACTGTACTAAAATGGCCGCTACAGTCACCAGGTCTCAACCCAATAGAGCATCTTTGGGATGTGGTGGAACGGGAGCTTCGTGCCTTGGATGTGCATCCCACAAATCTCCATCAACTGCAAGATGCTCTTCTATCAATATGGGCAGACATTTCTAAAGAATGCTTTTAGCAGCTTGTTGAATCAATGCCACGTAGAATTAAGGCAGTTCTGAAGACAAAAGGGGGTCAAACACAGTATTAGTGTGGTGTTCCTAACAATCCTTTAGGTGAGTGTGTGTAAATGGACTGCATTTATATAGCGCTTTTAACAGACCCTATGGCCATCCAAAGCGCTTTACATATTGCCTCACATTCACCCATTCATACACCGACGGCGATGTCAGCCATGTAAGGCACCATCCAGCTCATCGGGAGCAGCTGGGGGTTAGGTGTCTTGCTCAAGGAAACCTCGACACTTGGTCAGGCGGAACCGGGGATCGAACCACCAACCTTTCGGTTTGTAGACAACCTACATGAACCACTGAGCCACTGCCGCCCACAACCTTGGGTTTACTTAAAAAGTATGATGCAAAAATGGTGCATATATATTTTAAGTAAACCCAACAAATCGTTTTTACCTGTGTGTGTGTGTGTGTGTGTGTGTGTGTGTGTGTGTGTGTGTGTGTGTGTGTGTGTGTGTGTGTGTGTGTGTGTGTGTGTGTGTGTGTGTGTGTGTGTGTGTGTGTGTGCGTGTGTGCGCGTGTGTGCGTTTGTTTGTTTGTTTGTTTGTTTGTTTTTGATCATTTCTTTGGAAGGTTTTTTTTTTTTTAAATGTATTTCTTTAGAATGGTTTTAAATAGTCATTAAAAATGACCTGGTCGTGTTTTGATGGGTTTTGTGACATTCAGGTGTTCTTAAACTGGCTTAATGCATCTAATTAAAGTGGTCTGTCTGAATGTGAGAATTCATTCAGTTTGCTTGGCAATTATGAATAAGTATTTCTTTCTATCCATTACAAAGGATGCTGTGGCTCTGTCATTGTACCATATGTCTATCTGGTATTTGTTAACTATATTTAATTTGCCATTATGAAAGCATGCTGCTTTGCTTTACTGAGACGTCTTGTTAAGCCTTTTCTTCATCTAAACAATGAGCTTTTGATACTGTAGCTTGCATGGCTTTGCCAGTCCCTGACACTTATTTTTATTTTCCATTGTCTCTATTTCAACCTCTCCTGAGTTACAATTACAGCTTCTGCTCTAGTTCCAGTTTTGCCTGATGCTTCTCCCCAAACTTGGAGAGGATGAGGCTTTCTCTGTCATTTCCATAGCAGCCTGTAAGGGCCCTTCATAGCCTGACCCTTCCTTCAGTCCTCCTGTGACCCCCATCAGTTTCCTGCTTTCTCATATACTTGCTTCTCCGCCAATTTGATTGATGTCTGAACAAGCCCAGATGAGAAGACAGTTGCTTAGTTGGGAGAACTTGGAGAATTTTTGGACAGCTGTGGGCAAACAAAGCAGGTAGTAAGTGTGCTTTGAGACCTGTGCAGATTATTAAAAGGGTTGTTTGCCAAGCTAGTCAACGTGAGGACAATCACAAATCATTTTACTTTAATCATATGATCATGTGATGTATTTCCAAGTGAAAAAGAAAGAAAGAACTATGTGATTGGACTGATTTTTATTTCAGTTTTTGTTGTCGTTATTTTAGTTCAAGTACATTAAAAAATATTGAATTAATTTAATTTAATGTTTATTTTTTTAAAGTTAAAAATATATATCTTCTTCTTCTTCTTCTTCTTCTTCTTCTTCTTCTTCTTCTTCTTCTTCTTCTTCTTCTTCTTCTTCTTCTTCTTCTTCTTCTTCTTCTTCTTCTTCTTCTTCTTCTTCTTCTTCTTCTTCTTCTTCTTCTTCTTCTTCTTCTTCTTCTTCTTCTTCTTCTTCTTCTTCTTCTTCTTCTTCTTCTTCTTCTTCTTCTTCTTCTTCTTCTTCTTCTTCTTCTTCTTCTTCTTCTTCTTCTTCTTCTTCTTCTTCTTCTTCTTCTTCTTCTTCTTCGTTAACTATAATAACCCTGTTAAGTCTATTTGGTAGACACTTTTTCCAAAGTGACTTATATTGCATATTTTGCAAGATATTATCAGTTCATGCATTCCCTGGGAATCGAACCCATGATCTTGGTAATGGTATCTTCTACTTTTTGAGCCATTGTCTTTATATTGCCCCATGCTCTCTAGATCACTGCAATACCAATTGATTTTGCAGTAAAATCCGAGAATGAGATCAAATCAGGAAGTTTTGGGCAAACTGTTGTTTGGAGAAATCCCCTGACTCTGCTTTCGGTCTCATTCTTGCTCCTTCCAGTCTCTCTGTAGGTCTGCTATACACTCTTTGTGGAGATAATTTGTTACATTTTCAAAGCCGCTCTATCCCTCCATCTTCTCTCTGACATCACTAACTGCTCAACAAAGGACCTAATGAAGCAGAGGAGAAGGAATATTTGCCTGGTAATTAAGAAGAATGAAAAGAGGCGACACGGAGGTTGTCACGTGCCCTGTAATTGTCCTTTACTCTATGAGGTCCATTTTAAAGTTATTTTCTCCTGTTCACCCACTTCTTGGCCCATTACTTCATACATTTAATTAATGTGAGACGAGCTCCACTGTGAATGTCAAGTTGGTGCTGCGGCCGCTCTTTCTGCTGTCAAAAGATAGCCGCGTTTTTTAGCACTTTTTGTCAACATCTTTCAACATCAGGCTTAACATTATTTGCCATTTTGACAGAATATGTTGCATGTTTGCTTGGGTTGAGGGATGGATGAAAAGTACTGACAAAGGGATGTGTGACTCTTCATATGAAAATAATTATTTTTGGAATAACCTCATCAGTGTGTAATTCCACCAGATAGCATTTGAGATGTTGAGAAATATCGCTCTATTCAGATGACAACAAATTACTTTGTTCTGCACAATAATGCCCTCTATTTCTGAAGAGATTGCTTTTGGAAAGCTGTTTTTAATTATTCCCAAAGGCAGGCCTTTGTGAGCTATCATTATTATTTGCAATCGATCTCCAAAAACAGACCGTTTGTACATCCAAATGTCAGTGTGAAATTGACCCTTTAATGTTCTTTATGTTGTGTTATTCCAAACTAAAAAGGTATTTTGTCTTTATAACCTTTCTTCAACAATTAAAGTCCCACTGAAGAGACTTGATGTGATGCCGACTCAATCACATGATTTAATAATTGTATCATTGAGACACTATTATTTTGAATGGGTTTTTATTTGATTAGTCAATTTAAATTGTAATGTTAGTTAAAGTTTTAGTAAGTTTTATGCTATTGTGGAAGTTACCTGTTAGATATATGGAAATGTAATAATGATTGTTGAAACATTATAATTGAAACATACAATACTGTGAAAATAGTTTTTATATTTGTATTTATTGTATGTAACAAATCATTCTGTCAATATTTTAGAATGACTCAAACAAATCTTCTTGAAAATGGACAGTTTATGATTCACAGAAACGCTAACGTGATTTTTGCATGTTTAAATCAAAACTAAACAGTGGGTCAGCAAAAGTCAAAAACTAATCATTAATGATGTAAAATCACATAATTTTGCTTAATCTCTCAGAAAAATCTTCATGGATTTATTATGAATATTGCAGATGCATTAGTTTCCCGTTCACTCAAAGCAAGTCACTGAAAGCGAACAGGATCCAGTGCTCTGCAGAATCACAAACACAGACACTTGAATGCAACCCATGCTACACCAGTCCATCTCAGCATGTAGTACACACACACACACACACACACACACACACACACACACACACACACACACACACACACACACACACACACACACACACACACACACACACACACACACACACACACACACACAGGGACACACACACACCGGGACACACAAACCACGCTACACACTTCAGCTCTCCAAATCACAGTCCTGAACATTGAGAGCCGAGCAACCCGCTGCTACAATGACAGAGTAATCTCCGCACACAGTAGCACCTCCACACTGAGTGTGCCAGGCTGCTATTACTTTGACCACTGTCATTAGACCTGTACGGTACTATTATTACCTTCATAAACAGCATTAAAGCCACACAGGCATCATTAGGCCACCCTCTGTGTGCTCGAATGGCCCCTCCAGAGCAGGAGATTTGAATTCTGCCAGAGCCTCATATCGTGAGCGATGTGCTGTTTGGAAATCACGTTAGCAGCTTGCGCCGGGTCGCGAAGTGCTTTGATTTGCAACAAATAAGTATGGAATGAAATGCACGCTGCCTAACAGAAAACATTATTTGGTTTACACTAAAAAAAATGTTTTGATACGGTATCATGCATTGATATGCTCGCGTCTGTGTCAGTCTATCAATAATTCCAGTCTTACGTCCTGCATGAACCTAAGTTTCTAACAAATTTGCATGGTGCCAGCCTATGGTTTTCATTGGCGGCATGTGAACAACGTCTACTTTACCCCGCCCTCAAGCACTCCAGTTGTTGCTGAGACTGGAATAGTTGAACATGATGAGATGCTGTTTTCTGCTGTTAAAACAAATCCACATTGATGAACTTCCAAAGGCTGAGGACTCGTGCTGGAATTGACAGTTCACAGAGACACGGCCATTTTAGAATAAGCAACTTATTCCGGCAAGCCATATGGCGCTTCCACGCCACACATCAAGCTATATTTTATCAATCTGTGTATGGTCTGAAGCTCATGGCACAGGTGCACTTAGGGCATGTCAGACTCCGAATCCACTTTTGTTAGTTTAATGATAGGAAAAATGGTAGGTGTGCAAGTCGCATGGTCCAAAATGGTCCACATACTCTTAATGAGCCATGGGTGTGTTTTGGGGCATAACATGTGAAAAACTAATCAGAGTCTCATTTTCCATTCCCTTTAAAATTGCTATTTACATGGAGAATTTGGACAAACTGAATGCTTCTCTAGTGAGAAAACGAATCTTCTCATCCAGTGACATCCGCTTGCTCATCATTAATGCAAATAGGTAGGCTAATTCTGATATACGCAATGACTATCCATTGTGACATTTTTATATTTACGTACACAATAACAATCTTTTACATTTTAACCCTTTAATAAGCATATTACTAACGCACTCTTAAAATAAATAAATAAATAAATAAATAAATAAATAAATAAATAAATAAATAAATAAATAAATAAATAAATAAATAAATAAATAAATAAATAAATAAATAAATAAATAAATAAATAAATAATAATAATAATAATAATAATAATTTGACAGACGATTTCAGTTACCTCAAAACAGCAGCACACCCACAATGTGTCTGAACACACCTGGTTTTCAGACCAAACCATCTCTTCCTTCTGGTTAATTTATGGCATCAAATAAACATAAATAAACATCAGAAGGAATGATATTTCAAGGAAAGACATCAATACACACACTGCTTTTCAAGTTCAAGTCTACCGATGTTAATCTACTACTGTAACTCTCCTGACTGCTTTGTCGGACAAAACGGTGCATTCAGCGAATTATGACTGGTCAGATCGCCTGACAATGAATTCATACGGTAAAACCAATGCCATCGTTACTGTTCGTATCACAGTACCGAGGAAGATCACAAGTTGAAATTCAGATAAGATAATAGCCGTTTGGTTTCACAGTAGGCCATCGACCAATCATAATAATCCCCATATCGTGATTGGCTTCATCACTCTGTCTCCTCTCCACCAATCAGCTGGTGTGTGGTGAGCGTTCTGGCGCAAAATGGCTGCCGTCGCATCATCCAGGTGGTGCTGCACATTGGTGGTGGCTGAGGAGATTCCCCCCTTCTATATATGTAAAGCGCTTTGGGTGTCTAGAAAAGCACTATATAAATGTAATGAATTATTATTATTATTATTATTAATAATAGACTGGGCCATCTGACCAATCAGAGCAGAGTAGGCTCTCAGAAAGGCGGGTTTAGAAAGATCGGATCATTAATCAGTTTCAGACACTGTAAGAAAAGAGCTGATGCTGCAATTGATATGGATATTAGAAAATTAATGTTTTTTTGACCTTGGATGCATGAAAACATTGTAGATGACCCTAAATTAAAACGAGGAACCTTTAAAATAGCATAATATGGCATTTATTTATTATATTTATTACATGCCAACTTGGATGTAAAAGCCAGTAAATAAGGTAGTACAAATGTCTTAAGTGCTACTGAAAATGCAACTTGAACGTCAAATTGCAAGTAAGGTACATATATCTGCATATGAATGAAATTAATTGAAACAATTTTGTGAAAATTGCTTTCTTGTCTTTAACAGTACTATATTTTACATCTTGCATTAATTTAATCGGCAGTTTTTGTCCCTACTTCTGCATCCTCCACACTGTAACAGCATCCGGAGATGACCAGAGCTTTTCTGTGCTGGTGTGCAGATAAACACTGCTGCTGTGACGGATCTCTTGTGAGTTGTAGATGTATTGCCGGCCTGTCTTTATGCGTTTGCCGGGTACACGGGTCAATAAGACATCCAGTCTGTTCTTCTTCGCTGGTGTTGCAGGTCAGGTGGGACGGCCGCCCGGTAATGGTACATTTCTCCTCTCGCCGTAATCTACACAGCAGGGACCGTGGGCTTATCGGAGTCTCACTCTCCCATCCTATATTTCAATTCAGCTGCCATATTTCACAGTGTTATTCACATGAACAAATGTCGCATGTGTCCGGAATGCAAGAACTGTATTCTGTGCCGTAAATGAATATGCATTTGACAATAATTCAGCATCGTGGTGTAATCTGATTGCTGTACCATGGGACTAGTTTAAATGTACAAACACAAAGCTCCTGAAGCAACTGGACAGTGTGCCATTATTATTCTGCGTGGATGAGGTTTTAGTTCTTCTGGGTAGAGTAGAGAAAGGACTCATTGTGTATTCAGGACGGAGCTGGTCTTTTATAGCGGTGTAGAATATGCTGAAATTTGCCCCATATTTTCTGTTTGTTGGAGGTGTTTTTGAATGGGTGGTTGTGCTCGTAAATTTGCTTTAAAGATATTTATCAGCTCGGCTCCTAATTTATGGGATTGTTTGTGCAGTCATAGCCCGCTGAGAAAGTCAGCAAGGATAAAAAGGCGACTGTGTGTGTTATTTAGACAAATAGATTGTGTATCTAGAGCAAGGCACACACAGAAATCACATTCATTTGTATTCAAACACCCCAGTCTAAACTGAAAAACGACCATCAATTATATGTTATGCATAATGTATTGAAGTGCACTTGTTGTGCTGCGTGTTTGTTGTCGAGCGCGATGCGGTAGAAAGATGTGTTGTTTGTCTGTCTGTTGCGTTGTCTGTTATTTCATTATGCCAGCCAGCTTTTCTCTCTCATCGTAATTTCTTTTTCCGCGGTGCTGTTGTTAAATAGCTGACAAAAATACCTTTGGGAAGTTGACATCCTGCGGTTTGACTTCTTTAAACGGCATTTTGCCAGTTCTTTTATAATTATTATGCATGCAACTCATTTCACAGCAAATGAAAAACTGCATGGAATATTTCCTAAATTCATTTCTCACACCGCAGGACCATTTAAAATTGATTAAAAAAAGATGATTTTATGCATTCAACCTTAAATCTTGCTGTTGATATAATAAATGTCCACGAATGCATTATGCATCAACTAGATTTTGTGTGTAGATGAGTTGTCCGAATATTTCAGTCATCATCATTCAGTTGCTGTATTTTGTTTTATTAAAAAGCATCTGCAACTCCATCAAACAGGCTGTTTTAACATTATGCATGAACAATTTTATGAAAAAATAAATATGCTGCTTGTCTTTTGATGATGGGTCGAGAGGTCTTGCTCTTTCAGCACTTTCAATGATCTCTCTAATACGGCAACAAACGGCAATTTTCCTCCTCCTCCTCAGCCGATGTCCTTGTTATATATTTATTCATTTTCCTCTGTCAATAGGCTGCATATTTCACACCTGGGGCGAAGGAAACCTCTAGATTTATTAGCCAATATTATAATGACGACAAGAGTAATAGGCATGTCAGTCATCGGCGGAGAATAAGGGTGATGGGCTTCAATGAAGTGCTTTTCATTCAAAATATTCAGGCTCCACATGAGTGGATACCACATTTAGAGGTCAGTTAGAGGATTACAGGCAAACACAAAAAGTACAAAACATGTCTAGGTCACATTTCACTCAAAAATAGAAAATCTGTATATGTTTATATATACAAATAAACATATTTTTATATAAATATATACACATAAACATAATATACCCAAAATAAAAGTGTGTGTTTACATAATATGTGTGTGTATACTTTTTTATAAATATTGTGTGTATATTTGAACACACACACACACACACACACACACACACACACACACACACACACACACACACACACACACACACACACACACACACACACACACACACACACACACACACACACACACACACACATGTATGTATATATTTAAGAAATATGTGCATGTGTATAGTATATACAGTACATATTTATACAATTTATATTATATATAAATATAATAGTTTATGTATAAATATATAAATGTTTTCTTAATTATAGACAATAATTATACACAGCACACACACATATATTATTATGTACATTTTTTATTTTGGATGTGATTATCACAACTAATCTAATATGTACATGGTGAGATATATTAGGCAGCAAGTAAACATTTTGTCCTCAAAGTTGATGTGTTAGAAGCAGGAAAAATGAACATATGATAATAGACATAAGATAATGGACATATTATTTGGGAAATGTTTGTGGAAACCATGATTATTATTTTTTTCTGGATTATCTGATAACAAACAGTATTTCTTTGAAATATAATTTATTTAAAATATTTATCTGATCCTATGCATTGCAGCTGAGTAAAAGTCTCAATGTCCTTAAAAAATAAGATCTTACTGACTGTAAACTTCTGAATGGTATAGTGTGCATTATAGTAATGGGAACAGGCTTGGGATTAATGCAATGAAAGTCATAATGGCAAAAATCTCCTTAATATGATCCTAAATATAGGCGTTTTACTTTGCAGTGAAATATGACTGGCACATTAGTTTTGGTGAGATTCACCCAGGCGTGCCGCGGCCTTGTTTTAGATATGTCATCGCATCGAAAAGGTCATGAAAATGACAAATGCACAATTGGCCAGATGTTTGGCGTGCACATGGTGGATGCTGCCGTTTATAGTGCAGAAGATGCGTTCGGCTCCCCTGCCATCTGCACAGTTTTTTTCCAATTTCAGCATGCAGCCCTGGAGACGTGCAAACTAAAGACTCCAATCTACATGATGTTTCCCATTACTCTGCGGCGCTAAAAGTCAGAGTAGGCTGACATTGTGCCCCGAGTGCTTGCTTGAGATGGAGGTGCGATAATGACTTCTCTGAGATTTTTGGACTTTTGTAATATAATATCCGAACAGTTTTTGTTGCTCTCCCGTTCCTCCAAGGGTTGTGTTGGGTTTTAGAGGTTGCCAGTTATCTCTGTGTATTCCCAGAAGCCTTGTGAAAGATGGGCCGGGCCTGTCAAAATACATGTTTGTAGTGTCTGATAGCGTTTGATGGGAAATAAATATCACCTAGGGACTCTTTAGGTCTTGCTAGCGGTTGATTTGTATAATGACAAGTGTGGCGGACAGAGAGAAGTGCTTTAGAGAGGCCGTCAATCATGTGACTTTTCAGGAGGGGAGTGGTTCAAAATAACAGCAACTTTTCTCAATTCAATCAAGTCCAGAGGCATTAAATCATGGCCCGCCTTATTCGATGTATTTATGTCCCTGACATTGTTAACAAAAAACAAAATAAAAGTTTAGTTTGAACACACACATATCAGAAGTTTCAGTAATGGTAAAATCACTCGTCCAGGGTTGTGCATCATTCAGAATTGTCTGAGAAAATTTATATTTTTTGCATTTGAATGAGTTTTGAGTTAAGATGATGAACAGAAACTGGAACTGAAATTTGAATGTTTGATTAAAATGAGCTGAAAATAAAAGAAATTCAGAAATTTTGTAAGCTTAGTTTTTAACAACAACAACAACAACAACAAAAAGTGTTTATTGTATCATGTTTATTACAGTATTAATTTTTGTAATTTTATACTCTAACTTATTATAACTATATATAACATTTCCAATGTATATATATATATATATATATATATATATATATATATATATATATATATATATATATATATATATGTATGTATGTATGTATGTATGTATGTATGTATGTATGTATGTATGTATGTATGTATGTATGTATGTATGTATGTATGTATGTATATATATATATATATATATATATATATATATATATATATATATATATATATATATATATATATATATATATATATATATATATATATATATCAAGCCTGCATTTATTTGATCAATTATACAGAAAAAAAGCTAAAAACAATAATATTATGAAATATTATTACAATTTAAATAATATGATTAATTGCTAAATGCACATAGACATTTTACAGCAATAATATTTTAAATAAGTATTTTTCTTTTTTTTAAATGTTTTATTCTTCCAAATATCCTGAAAAAAATATCATGCTATAAAGAAAAATATTGAGCTGTACGACTGTTTCCAACATTGATAATACGTCATAATATTAGATTGATTTCCGAAGGATCATGTGATGTAATGATGCCAGTGAAATTCAGCTTTGCATCACAGAAATAAATTATATTTTAAAGTGTATTAAAATAGAAAACCATTATTTTAAATTGTAATAATATGCCACAATATTACTGTTTTTTAATCAAATAAATACAGGCTTGATGAGTATAGACTGTATATACTATTTCTCGATAGGGACTGTGAAGTATTGCCATCAACAGGGTTGTACTTTTGCATAATGTCTCCAATTTAAAATTTTCTAGTGACTGATCACATCTAAATTTTTCAGTTGGCCATTTTGAAAATCTGTGAATTTATGCAATTTAATTCATAGAAATTCAATTCGGCAAACGCAATTTTTTTTAGATGTGATCAGTCACTAGAAAATTTTAAATTGGAGACCAGAAGTTTTTTTTTACAGTATATATATATATATATATATATATATATATATATATATATATATATATATATATATATATATATATATATATATATATATATATATATATAATATGCACAAGCACAACCCTGTTGATGGCAATACTTCACAGTCCCTATCGAGATGACCTTTCCGACGCTTTTCATTTCCTCAGCAAGTTTTTTTTTTTACCCTGGCCACATCTGTCGTCGTGCGTGCAGCTCTTGAGGTCACAGGAGAGTGGATTTCCACTGTTTGCGGGGGAATTTCTTCGCCTGTTTGGTTTATTTTCCCCAGTGTGTGGAAACAAGTCGGCCTGCGTCCCAGAGCTTCTAATTTAAGCCAGGTGTATTTATCTGGTCCGAGGTTATTTTCTCCCCACCAGCTCCAGATGCAGTCAGTTGATCAGCTAAAGGTGAGAGAAGTCAGACTAGGAGCTCAGGCCTCGGTGACCGCAGTTTGGCCTAATAGGAATCTTATGGCCGGCTGCTCCTCTCTGCAGGGATGCTCGTGTCTACAATGAGATGTTCCAGCAGCCGTGGGGCTGACGTGTAGAAAATGAACTGCATTGTGGAAGAGATGCTTTCTCGCCCTCTCCAAAGATGGGCACATGGAGATTGATGATGAAACGGTCGAATAAGGTGTCGCCTTCCCTCTCTCCTCACCGTCGTGTGTGTTGACAGTCGCTCACGATGGGATTGTTTATGCACAATGCAGCCTGTGCATTTTGAATAGCTCCGATTTAGCCGCTGTAAAGGATCAACACAATAGGCTTTGGCTGGTTTATTTATTCCACTACAAAAGGTCCTGTTTCGCTGAATAAGTTTCTGCTTTATCAAGCCTGCAGTTTTCATTTGGACGCTTTCGGGACAGTATACATCACAACGAAATCTCATTCAGCTCTGCAATTTAGACGTTCGTCCCATTCTTTGGAATCAATACCCGAGACACGCTGATTTAACCGTGCAATTCTCTTTAGGCTTAGGAATTTTAACGCATTAACAAAGTCCTAAACTTTGTGGCGTTCATGCTGATGCATCAAAATGACAAGAGCGTCTTAACGATTCCCCAGGAGTGCGCCAGTCGATCTAACATTAGCATTTTCGTTCGGTCAGTATTCAAGTCAATCAGTAGACATGCTTCTAACAGCTGCAGATGTATATGAAGTGGCAAACCGCGTTCTTCTGATCAGGATCGCTGTTGATATGTGAGGGACACGGTTAGGCTGGCAGTAACGCGCGGAGGCGATGGAAACCCTGTCAAGTGCAGACTGTGATCTGTTGGTGGACGTCTCATGTTCGTCTGATGGCTAATTAAAGCTGCATAAGCTCAGATCTCTGCAGAGATCGCTACGGTCTGGTCATTATTTGTCATTTCAAATGCCCTTTAAATGTATTTCATTATGTCATATTCTTTCGTTTTATTTGATTATTATTATTAGGACTTATTTGCATAGATTTTGTCTTTAAAGTTCTCCTGTTATGCTATTTTAAAGGTTCCTCGTGTTGTTTTGGATTCTCTACAATATGGTTTACATGCATCAAAGATCAGAAAACTCTTGAATTTCCTCATAATATACCTTGCACATCACCAAATCTTTCAGTGATTCTCAATTGACTCAATGGACGAATTCTCACTAAATCTCTCCTTTCCACGAGCCTATCTACTCGCTGATCAGATGGTCCAGTCTGTTGGGATTGGTGTACTCTGCTCTGATTGGTCAGATGGTCCAGTCTGTTGTGATTGATCCACTCTGCTCTGCTCTGATTGGTCAGAACTGGTCAAATAAACTAGTACTGACCCATCATTCGAGAGCAAGTGTTTCATGAATATCGCATTCAACTCAAAGATTTTAGAAGCAGTCGTCAGTAAAATTACGTGTTTTGGGTGGGTGAAGATGGTCAGTGTATAACATAGGTGGTGTTACGCGAATGTCTTATCTAGTGACTTACTGTAGAACTGTAACACAGTGGGATTCGAAACAGAAACAATCCGTCTAGGCTGTTCTGGGTCTATTCTTTCTATTAGGAGACAATAACTTTTTGTCATGCACTTTAACCTTTACAACTTTGCAGCTATATTATAAACTATATGTGATTATAACTACATGTGATTGGTTGATTAGATAATTGCATTAATGAGAAATTGAACAGGTGTTATAATCCTTTATGTGTGTATATATATATAAACTAAAAGCAGTCCTTGGCCACTGCAGCAAAGTTTTTAATTAGTCCTTTTGCCTTGATTTCCTGGTAAAATATATACAAATTATTGAAACAAGATGCATTTACTTGCAAAGCAGCACTGCATAAGATATTAGGGCTTCTTTGCATAAAATTGTCTTTTATAAGAGTGCATTTGGTCGTACTGGTAGATTTTAAAGCTGAGTTTAAGTAATAAAAAAAACCTGCCAAAAAAAAAAAAAAAAAACCTGCCAGTCTATCAAGACAAAATGCACTTATAATTCCATTCAATCCACACTTGAAGCAAATAAATGCATCTTGATTTAAAGGGATAGTTCACCCAGAAATGAAAATTCTGTCATCATTTACTCACCCTCAAGTTATTCCAAACCTGTATGAGTTTCTTTCTTCTGCTGAACACAAAAATATATATTTGGAAAAATGTTTATAACAAAGAATAGAGAACAACCATTCACTGGCATAGTATTTTATTCCCTACTATGGTATGAATGGTTATACTCTCTGCTTTGTTACAAACATTCTTCCAAAGATCCTTTTTTTGTATGTGTGTTAATGACAGAAATGATGTCCATATTTTTTATTTTTGGGTGAACTATCCCTTTAAGAATGTTCAGATATTTGTACTGGAAAACAAGTAGGGAAAAAAACCAAGGAAGAATATACTTTTTTGTGTTGTGTATGCAGGTAAATAATATAAAGTAAGTAGCATTTTTCAATGATGTATCAATCAAGCAGTTGAGATTTGCCATGTAGTATACCTAAGCAGGTATTCTAGACCTCCTTCATGCGATCTGGTGTGGTTACAACACGTGCCATCAGGAGATAGCTGCTGAAGCCAACCAACCAAACTCTGAGCCTTGTTTGGCACCAGCAAAGCAGAGGCCGCTGCCCCCGGTGAGGGCCCAGAGGAGCTCCTGCGCTGCTGTCAGCTGGCTGGCCTCCTCCTCATGCCTTTGCCAGAGGCTTCCGTCTCGTCCCTTCTCTGCCCAACCCTCCACCGATGATCATTGGTCAGCGCCAGGGCTTCCACTCCTGCCAGTCACCCGTGAGACGAGCGACTGGGTAATTGCGCAGCTGGCAGGGTGAAAAGCCTGCAGAGAGACGGACAGATATGGAGAAAATAATAGGGTGAAAAAGATGCGGACAGAATAGAAGAATCTAAAGTGAGGACACTCTTAAAAACAAAGTTTTCATTTAAATTTCATATAAAGGCCTGTTCACACCAACACCCAACAGAATGACTTGTTGAATTCACATAAAAAATATGTGGCAAGTGGTTGCACACAACTATATTGAGCAATTTTTACAAATAACAATTTAGTTATATGAACAAAAAAATTCAAGTAAAGCTGACACAATTTCTTTGAGTAAATACAAACCTTTTGAATTTGTCACTGTTACATACTATTTATATGTGCCGTTTACTTAATGATGTTATGTTCAATTTATAAAAGTTTATTATGTAAGGTGAACACTGTTATCAATTTAATTTGCCTTTAAAACTTTTAAATAACAACAAGCATATTTAAAAAAATAAAATGCAAAATTAACTCATTGGACAAACTAAAAATATTGAATTGAGAGCAGGAATTACAGCCAATGAGTTTATATATGAGTTTCCGTAGCTTGCTTACACACACACACACACACACACACACACACACACACACACACACACACACACACACACACACACACACACACACACACACACACACACACACACACACACACACACACACACACACACACACACACACACACACACACACACACACACACACACACACTCTTCTGCATAATGGTAACCACACAATTACAGAAACTCCTCAATGTCCAAAATAACTGAACATTAAACACTAACATAAACTAATAACATCTTTCCCTTTACTGAAAAACACACAAAATAACACTTTAATCTCTACATTTACTCTCCTAGCGCAGTCCATTGCAAAGCATGCTGGGAACTACAGATCCACTGCCCAGTTAGTGATGTCAGCACAAATATTTAATGTAGTTTTGATGCAAATTAATTAAGTAAACTTCAGTTTTAAATATATTAGGCTGATTGCACACATTTCGACACAACTTAATTTAATTAGGTAAAGTAAACATAATTCAAATGTGTCTTATCTATGAAGGGCCTGAATCATTTTTTTGAGTGAAGGATGGTATCTACAACCTAAATGCTGGGTTAAAAACAACCCAAGTTGGGTTGAAAGTAGACAAACCCAGAAATTGGGTTGTTTGAATGGGTCCATTCACTGGGTTCAAACAACCCAATTTCTGGGTTTGTCCATTCTCAACCCAACTTGGGTTGTTTTTAACCCAGCATTTTTTTTTTTGAGTGTATGTAACAATATTCATTCTATCTTGAATATATCTTCACTGTTTTATATATATATATATATATATATATATATATATATATATATATATATATATATATATATATATATATATATATATATATATATATATATATATATATATATTGTTGGTTTATCTTAAAAAAGTTAATTCGCCTTAACATTTTTTTTAAATAAAACATTTGATTTGATACAATGAAGGAAATTGGTTTAATAAATAGAAAGTCAAAATATTATCTGAACCACATAAAAAAATTGATAAATCATGAAAATAGTATAATTTGGCATTTTTAACTGGGTCATCACAAATAAAACACTCACTTTTCCAATATCCTTCTTAAAAAAAATATATATATATTTGAATTACTTTTAACATTTTTTTTTTTTTTACATTGTACGAGTATAAAGAAGTCCAAACAGTAATAACAATAATGAAACTGATTCATTGGAACCAAACGGTGAAATAAATGAAACACTATTGGCTGTTTTAAAAAGGGGAGGAGCTTCTTACAGCTGGAGCTGTTTTAGGGGAAATGATGCAAAACATTCAATAATGCTTTAAAGAATGCGCTTTTAATGAACACAACATCATTGTGGAAACTGATATAGCCCAGCAAACAATCACCGTCATTTCACCGTCTCTGTGATCTATACCTGAGTAACCCACTTCTAGCCAAAATAACCTTGAATTTGGTTATGGACATGTTCATGTTCTGGATGACTAGTCTATTCCTGGGCTATGGTTAGACATCTATAACATTTGCTTTTAGTCTAGACGTCAGGGCTGTGTTTGGAGGCTATGACATCTTTTAAATGCAAAATTGCTTGCTGTGAGTTATCATTCTAGTTATGGTATCAGCAGGGATACAATTTGGGAACCTTTCAGTAAACAGTTCTTAAAATAACAGTTTTTCCTTTTTTCCTTAGGCTATGTCTACATCAATACAGAAACATTTGAAAATGGAGTTTCTTTTTAAAAATGCTCTCTAGCGTGTTCAAGCATTTTCAAGCAAGTTCCTCGTCCACGCTGAAACGGCAGAAAACATTAAAATGATCTCACAGCACATATGTAAAATATAAACTGAGATTCACTGAGATGATATCGAGAGACCATGCACAATACTGCCTTCCGGCATGATCATTTTATTAGCAAAATATCTACCCACTTACTGGTGTGTTCAGGCCGCACTCAAAATCACGAGTCCTTGTATGGCCTCAAATGCAATTTCCATGGTGTTTTGTGCACAACAGTAATTTTAGGTTTTCATATGTATCCACTTGGGAGAGCATCTTCAAAAGGCTCCATTTCTGCAGGGCAAAAACACGGCCTCGGTGTGGAGGGAAGGACAAAGCACAGAGAATAATATGCTTTTTCAAATGTAGATCCAGATTAATGCTGATGTAGCCATAAGAAAAAGAAAAATAGGTTTCTCAAATAACTTTTTGGTAAATAATAATCTAAAGAAATGTACCTTTTGTGCAGTGGATTCTTCATGTAACCATTATTTTCATGAGTGTAGAAGATGGACGTTGTGAAGAGGCTGCAGGTAATAGTGGTACAGGGAGGGAAATAGAGAGGATGTGGGAGGAGGCAGCAAACTACAATTAATGGAATTAGCCAATGCAGCTTTTCTAAGGCTGTGACAATACACGTCTCCTCTCATTACTTCCTGTAAGCAAACACGGGGCTTAATGAGAGGCAGCATACGGTACGATACCATTTACTGTTGATGCTCAATCCATTACAGCTGCCGTGGTGTGCCAATCCAGTCCACTTTCACCCCCTCCGCTCCGGCCCCTCGAACACACTCCACTCCACTTTGCCAAGAAAACAGCGTGTCTTGGACAGGGGCTACTTCTAACCGGATCCCCATTCCAGGGCATAATAGCTGGTCTCTAGAGCTCAGAGTCACAGCCAAATGGAAGAGTGAAGCGACAGTAGAGGTATTGAGGCCTGTCCAGGTGTTTGCGAGTGCTGCTAATTGATGCCGCGTTCCCAAATATTTGGGTTTATGTGCGTGCCGTGATTAACTTGTGTGTGCTGCTAATACTGAGCGATTTTTGACCAGCAGCTGTATTTGAGAGAAAACATTGGGGGTTTATTTATACATTTCCCCCTTGAGTTTCAGATTTAAGCATATAGTACATAATAATTTATATAGCTGCCAGCTTTCATGTTAATTGCCATGTTGTTGATTATTTTTCAGATCATTAAAACTAACAATGATTCATTTATGGAAAAATACACTGCAAATATTTTATAATTCTTTAAAATGTTTTAAATTCTTATTCATTTTAATGTACTATAGTTTAAAAAAAGTCAGCACACCAAAGCTCCAAAATATGCAAAATTAGTAGATTGGTTATGTTTTTTTTTTTTTTTTTTTTTTTCATATTTCATATTTCAGAGGATTTATTTATTTATTTATTTTTTGTCAGGCACCCGACCGTGAGCATATTTTTGCCAGTGATGTGCCCTTTGGTCTTGTTTTTTATGTATTGTAGTATTATTATTTATTATTCATATTATTATACTTTTATATATTTTTTAACGATTTAAATATTACAATTTAAAAATGTCATATTTAATTATGACTTAATATTAATAATAATAATAAAATGATTACAATTATTAATGATTAAAATTATTATTATTATTATTATTATTATTATTATTTATTATATATATATATATATATTATTTTATTGGTTTAAATATTAAACATTATAAATATTTAATTAAATATTATACAATTCATTATAGTATTACATTTATTAATTATAAAAAAATGAAGTTTGAAACAGCAAAATAATTAGTTATAAATGTATATATACAGTATATAAAATATTTTATTTTACAATTGTAAACAACTGTTGTTGTTAGCCTCAATGATATATATATATATATATATATATATATATATATATATATATATATATATATATATATATATATATAGTGTGTAATGAATAATTATGCTAAACTGTTTTAAATTGTAATTAAAGTTTTTTTTATTCAAAAGTCTCTCTCTCTCTCTCTCTCTCTCTCTCTCTCTCTCTCTCTCTCTCTCTCTCTCTCTCTCTCTCTCTCTCTCTCTCTCTCTCTCTCTCTATTCAAAAACTCATTATTCTATTATAAAATCATATTCTAAAGTCATTATTGAGGAGGTTCACTCAGAAATTCACTATATTGCCTTGAATTCCAGTGTGTTTTGTTTTATTGCATATTTATTTGTTGCTCGTGTTGCCTGGTTACTTTCTCTTAATCATCCGTCATTATTATATGTCAAATATGTGTCCTTTCTACATGATTCTCAGTGAGTAAATGTCCGATGGCCTCAGTAAAGGTGTGGGGATTGGACTCCGGCTGCTGGGTTGGTTTAAACGACCACAGTCAGTAGAAGTCCATGTGCTTTGGCTTTGATGAGAGCTTTCATGCATTGAGACATGCTTGGGGGAGTGCTTGGCAAACGTATAATCGCATGACACATCAAAACATCGCACAGCCGGAGAAGAGGGCCAGCTCAGCTTATTAACCTCAGGCTATTAGTTTCCAAATACTGCTTTTCTTTTTAAAATCCTCCCAGATTTTCATCAGTCTGATGTTTTGGATCTTTTCTCATTTGAGCTGTTTTGACAAAGATTCTTCCAAAGTCAGAAGCAAAACATATACAGTGTAAGAGTGCTTTCTCCTCACATGCTTGTTTGTGCAGGAGCGGCTAATAGGCAGTGATTCCCATTAAAGGGATGGATGTCATTCAGGTGAAAAGGAGATAGTCGGACAGAGAGAGAGAGAGAGAGAGAGAGAGAGAGAGAGAGAGAGAGAGAGAGAGAGAGAGAGAGAGAGAGAGAGAGAGAGAGAGAGAGAGAGAGAGAGAAGAGAGAGAGAGAGAGAGAGAGAGAGAGAGAGAGAGAGAGGTATGGCGTCTTCCTCGCGCTCTGGCCTGAAGCCCATCACTCGGCGGTGATCAGTCTTCTCTGGCTCCGGTTGCCGGCTGTCACGGCCTCTGCTCTCTGGCTGGCGTCTGATGAGAAGTAGCAGCCATGTTTTATAATCAATCCACGACCTAATAGGTCACGAATGAGTGCATCCGGCTTGCCAATAGCGTTTTGGGTGGTAGCGGAGGCATTACGACTGTATCAGACTGGCCTGAGTTGCTGGGCTTTACACGACCGGCCTTTCCACAGAAACTCACTAATTGACATCTTTCTACTTAGCCAAAAGAAACTGCCAACCCCGAAGAACAGCCAGATCCTTTCATTTACGCTCCATACCACATCTTAATAAGGGCCGAATTGTGTATACTCATCATAAAAATTTCAAGAGCGCACAATGAGAGGCTTACTAGGATAGTTTGAGGGAATATTTTAACTAGCTTTTGCTTTTTTTCCCCTGTTAACTGCCAAAGTGTTGAAAGATTTGAGCAAAACTATTTCAGAGGAGAAAAAATATTTAATACAAATGGTTTATAATTTATCATATGTACTTGGTCAGGCTTTTGCAGGAAACTCTAGATAGTTAAAAAGCAACTAATCTTGACTTGCCCTAAATAGTTTTTTCTTTGAGGCAAAAAGAAATAAACAACATTACTTTGAAGTTGTCTCTTAAGACGAGAACATTTCACACTAATTGGAAACATGAAAAATATTATGTTTGATCAATGAAATGTAAAAGCGGGCCGTTTGATGCTTTTGATTGGCATTTTTGTGTGGCTTGTGTTTTGAAGTAATAATAGAGGTTTTCTGTTCGTAATCAGCCGTACATGCTCAGAACGGTGCACATATTTTGAGGATCAGTTGTTTGTACTGAACTTTGCTTCATTTTTCTTCTTTAGATGCGAAGTGTGACCCGAATCACAGCTTGACCTGAGATGGTAGTTGAAGCGTAGCTAAATGTCACACATGTCACAGCCCCTCAGCATCAAAAAATAACTAACAGTTAGTGCAGAAAACCTTTGTCAGCTTGTGCTTTGGTAAATACAAATATCCCTATTAAAAAGCTATATATCGCATAAGCTAAAAAAAAAAATCAATAATACCACAGGTAGCTCAATAAGCTACCCTGGTGAAAACGGTGTGATTATCTTTATTAAATGCACTAGGCGTGATCAAATCTAAAGTCAGGCTTTACCATCTGATAAAGTGCTAGTGTACCATGCAATAAGATCACAATAGGCTGGAACCTATTACTGTGTAAATTGCATGTGGTATTTTTGGCATTCAAATGGTTTCTGGACATTTTCTCTCAGTACTCTCGGTTTGCGCTAAAAGAAGATCACCAGGCCTGTCTTCCGAAAGGCTGATAATGAGGAGATTTTAGCACTCGGACATAAAAAAACATACAGTATGCTCTAATTTTCCAGAGTTCTGAGTCGATGTCCTGTTTTGCACCATTTAAGTTCAAAGTGTTAGGGGAGACCGGGGAGTGTTTGTAAGTGAACAGATCTAACGCTGTGAGTTTGACAGGTCAGAAAAGAGCTGTGCTAACATCATCAGTATCATACACACACATCTTCTTTTTGAGCTCACCTGAGGTATCGCGTGTGACTGAGCAAAGTTGTAAAAACAGAATTTCATGTGAGTAAAAATTTTCACCAGACTTAGTTTTGATGACCTGAAGTAGTTTCATTTGAGTATTTTGAGACCTGAGTATTTCTCGTTTCATTTGAAGCTTCAAGCCCAAATGCTAAAACAGTTTGCATTGTTACGGCTGTTTGGGGTGGGGATAGTTGTAGTAGTTTATTAAAAATGTTATCAGTTATCAATCACATCCTCTGTTGAGGCAAAATCACGTGAGTTGGTTGCGTATCGAGGGATTTATTCAGTAAATGTGTTTCCATCATGGTTTATGTGCATGTCTTCTTAAAGCTGAACAATGATCTGCCCCAATGGAACGCACAAGTTATTGTGCACGTTATTAGAATTTATGTGCAACTTGATGTTTTCATCCAGCGTTTTTTATGCAATATCTCAAAATTCACAGAAAAATTGGTGGATCTAACATAGCTAGTGACTGAACCTGTATGTGTCAGGAATACAGTGCACACACACACACACGCACGCACGCACGCACGCACGCACGCACGCACGCACGCACGCAAACACACACACAGTTTGTTTTTGTGACATATGGGGACATTCCATAGGCGTAATGGTTTTTATACCGTACAAACTGTATAAAAAACATTTTATCCCCTTACATTGCCCCTGCCCCTAAACCTACCCATCACACACACACACACACACACACACACACACACGCACACACACACACACACACGCATACGCACACGCACACACACACACACACCCACACACACACATACACACTGCCCCTGCCTCTAAACCTACCCATCACACACACACACACACACACACACACACACACACACACACACACACACACACACACACACACACACACACACACACACACACACACACACACACACACACACACACACACACACACACACACACACACACACACACACACACACACACTGCCCCTGCCTCTAAACCTACCCATCACAGGAAACATTCTGCATTTTTATTTTCTAAAAAAATCCTGTATGATTTATAAGCATTTTGAAAAGTTGGGACATGGGTAATGTCCTCATATTTCACCCTCTCCTGTAATACCTGTGTCATACCCATGTCATTAAACACATTTGTGTCCTCATATGTCATGTCATATGCCCCCCCCCCCCCCCCCACACACACACACACACACACAGCCATTGTTTTGCACCACATTTAATGTTCTAAAAAATACAATGTTTTTTTTGTCAGTATAAATTGTTAAAATTGTTCTTCAATGATGTTAATGCAACAATTGGATAGTGTGGGTGTTATTTCAGCGAATGACCTCTCAGTGTTACATCTATCTCCAGCTAGTGTTAAAACTCACCACGGTAGCAAATTTAACAGCGAAACTCTTTGTATTTTACATGAACTCACATAATCTGTGAGTGTGCAGTACATGTCCAAGTGAGTTATATTTGAAGCAGACACAATTTGTGACATCCAGCACAAACAACCACTGAGTTACTGACGCTCAAACAAAGAGTGTTACAACCATCCCCGCTCTCCCCTAATGTCCGTCGTTCATGCAAATCTTCATTCCCTTTTCCTCGCTGCCAGTGTTTAATTCTCGTTTCTGTGTCGAGATGTTTTAGTAATGGTGTCTTAGGCGATGCAAACTGCACGTTAGCCTTCCGTCTGCAAAGGTTAAACAACCAATATCCTGAAGGGCCTTTCTTGGCCCACGCTCGTCCGCAGGAGCTGTAATCTTTTAGCCTTGAGGTTGTGACATTTCAGCCGTGCTAAATGTTGTTGTTTTTCTCTTATTCTGAAAGCCTCGCAGACCATTAATCATTTCCTCTGCCCAGTGGCGCTTTGGCTGATGCACAATAGGGCCATAGCTTATCTTCACCTTCCTGACCAATGTTTGTTTTAAGCGTTAGGGTTGACGCTCTAATGGATTGAATTAATTGATTAATACTTTTATCCAATTAGTGCTCCCTCATGCAATTAATCAGATAGCCCCCAGTGTAAGCCGCCTGCCGTGGGCCGCACCTCGGCAGACAGATGCTTTGGGCTCAAGTTCATGATATATAAACCTCCCTTTTTTCCTTTTCCAACCACACCTGGCTCCCTAACACAGAAGACATTGCTCTTGGGCTTAACACATTATCAGGATTCTTGCTGAGTACAAAGTTTCTGCCTTCAGAAATGCTTTTCAGGGATATCACCTAAATGAAGGAGTGTTTTCCTGCTGCAGTTCTGTGCGATCCGAGAGGAAGTCGCTGAGTTTACATCCGCGACCACTTTTAAAGTCATTTTGTGTGTGAGAGTGGGCTGTAACGTCACTGTGGCACATATTGAATAATGTATTTGTTTAACAAGAATGAGAAGCCAATAATCGATACAGCTGGTTTCACTATTGATTATTGCAGCTGGAAAAAGCTGCATAGCAATTTAACACTAGAACTACCAAGGTGGTCATTTTGAAATGCGTAACATTTTGCAACGTAATAACTTTGTTGAAATTAAACACATTTATTATAGCCTGACAAGCCAGAGCCACATCAAGATGTTTGGTCTGGAAACTCACAATAGACGGGGCTCAATCCAAGGGGCGGATAAACGGTTGTCTTTCAAACTCCCTCTGCACGTGATAGGATAGCGCTACACCAACCAGAGCAACGATGGTGAAGCAGAGCTCGTTGACAGATTAAACATTCACCGTATCCGGTCGGCTAAACTCCGAACACATCTTCCCGCTCTTTGTTCTTTTCTCAGAGAAAAGCTTAACTCCAAGTCTTCCAGAGTCACGGTCAGAGCTGATTCGAAAGACCGCCGCCGTTCACCAGTTTCTGTGTTTACTAGAATCACGCAACTCGGCCGTCGTCATTATGGCCCCGCCCGCCGACTCTATTCATGATGTGATTGGGCCGTCCAGATTTTGAGGAACACAGCTCAGAAGGATATTGAGAGTGCCTAGACGACACTTGTGGGCAAATTAAATTTGCTTCCGCTAGGGTGCATCTAGATTTCTAGGCTACATTTATTACCCTATTACCCTGACTTTTCTTAAATATGTGTATATTTTGTTCTAATATTATTATATCTGAGTATTTCTACCTAGAATGACCACAATGGTCAAACTGACTGTACGCATTATTACAGACGGTGTATGTTGCATATTATTTCAGTGTTTGCTAGTTTTCCCCGCCAGTGATGATGCGTGTCATTGTTGCCTAGCAACTTTCTAGTTGTTTTATGCTATTACTAAGCTAAAACGTAGCTTTACCATTGAAATATCAGCCTGAAAGAGATTGAAAGAGCATTGATGATGCTGGTGGCTGCATGGGATTCATGTGATCCAAACATCTCCAATAACTTGAGTTACATAATCAGATTACTTTTTCAAGCAACTGACAAGTTACTTTTTCGAATGTATTTGATTGACAGCTCTCCTGTCCCCATGTTGACTGAAACCGTGAGTAAGTGCAGAGGTGTTGTGTGTGGAAACAGGATGGCTATTTTAGTTCTAGACTATGCATTTACTCATCTCACTTGCACAAAAAAGATTCAGTATTCCTCAAAATGAATAAAATCAGTCAAATGCAAAATCTGGAGGTTTGCATAATATTCTGATTTTGCATTTGACTGATTTTATTCATTTTGAGGAATACTGAATCTTTTTTTGTGCAAGTGAGATGAGTAAATGCATAGTCTAGAACTAAAATAGCCATCATGTTTAAATACATGAAGTCTGACTTTACTGACTGATGTCTTGCTGTGGACTTTCAATGATTCAGGTAAACCATGAGGAAAAATTACTAGATTTTTTGTAAGAGTAAGTTTTCAACTTTTTTTTTCTTCTGCGTCCTATTCTTCCATTATCCAGAATGGCAGCACAGCTGAAATGTTTGTTCCAGGCATTTGCATTTTTTACCTCAGCCTGAGTCTCACTTCAATTTTGCTGTGAAAGGGTCTTTACATTTTCACAAAAATAGAACTTTTTTGTTGTGAAGTTTTAATAACTAATTTCGGGAGGAGCACGTACAGATAATTAAACAACGGAGCCGTCAGCTTATCAAACCTAATTAACAAGGGGAGTACGTCAGATAATTAAACCTAATTAAACACAAGTGGAGCATGGTAAGCTAATCAATCAACGATAAGAGGTGTACTTATACTACAGATTTACCTCCTCTCGTTGACCATTTTTATTTTAGCATCCCTCCACCACCCCATCTCCTCACTTCAATTTAAAACACTCTCATCAGATGCCAACACAATCCACAAAACATTACAGTCTAGTTATAGAGTATCTTTATCACGGGGGGGTGGGTGTGTGTGTCTGTGTGTGTGGGGGGGGGGGGGGGGTACTCTGGGTTCGGGCAAAAATCCGAGCCCCGAGCCCTCCCCTGGACAGCATGCCAAATACGCATAATCTTTACTCTATTTAATTTGATGTAAGTGGGAACTCGTGAAATAATAAAAAAACAAAAACAAAAAACAAAGAAGCCCCACCCAGGTGAGAAAAAGTAACTTTAAAGTAACGTAACATTACTTTTCTTAAAAAGTAATTAAGTAACGCAATTAATAAATTTTTAAGGGAGTAATGCACTATGTTGTAATGCAACGACGCCACAGTGACTCTCATTTTGAACATACCCAGTGGCTCAGGTTCATGACTGGCATCTCAGACACGCATTAAAAGCTTTCCCTGTATTACTGAGATGTTAAGTTTGCGATGTGAGGCAAGTCCCACTTCTCCAGCAGCTACGAAGATGAGCTCCAAGAGCATTCTGGGAACTCTGCGAGTCAGCCTCTATTAAAAATGACAGGATCAGACGTACACACACACACACACACACACAAACACACACACACACACACACACACACACACACACACACACACACACACACACACACACACACACACACACACACACACACACACACACACACAAACACACACTCTCTCTCTCTCCAATTGCACTCTCCATTACTTTTCAAAGTAACTTTTCCCAACACTGCTCCAGAGTGTTGTAAAGTCCAAAAGTTAAAATGAATAAATCTAATAATTTCCAATGAAATATTCTTCATTAATCTATATCTGTTGGCAGTTAGACTTTCAAAAACAACAATTTCACTGTGGTGAAAAAACAAACAAAAGCGAGGCACGCCCCTTCGGGCGCTGTATAGTAGCTCTTACAACATAATATATTACAAAAAACATTGTAATATGTAGACCTGTGTTTGCTTGACACTTACTATATGCTCCATTTAATCCATGTTGCTCGATTTTATAAAAATGGAGGATTTTGTTTGAGGATTGTGATTATGATGCGTCATAATATGATGACCGGCATATGAAGCTTCATTCTAAAATAGCAACTGAAGCTTCGAATGTAAATATGACAAGACAAAAATAACATTCGGTGCAGAACGGTCAGCATAACCTCTATGGCCATTCTAGCAATTCTGGTAGTTCGAATGTTAAAAATGCTCTTTTGCTCCTCTAATCAGTTATCTTTGCTCTGTTACAGGTGATCTGATTCTGAGGAGACATGAACTCCCCAATGTCAGGCTCTCAAACCTTTGTGTCAAGTTCCTTTTAAGTTAAGGCAATGCATAGAAGACCCCTGGATCTCGAACATCTTGCACCATGAAACTTGAGGATTTCTTTTTTTGGATGTGAAGTCTACATAAATGGAAATTAAAAGGTATGGAGGAAATTGGATTACACCCTTTTTGTTAATGCTGCTAGCGTGGAGTGTTAATTAATTTCCGCATTCACAATGGAATTGCAGTTTTGACCAGTAGCTGTTCATTTCAACTGGAGGAGAAATACGACTATAATGGCTTTGTGATTGGCACCCCATCGTTGAGAACCCAAGACAGATTTCAAAACGCAGGAGCTATAGCTGTGTATCACCGAGACTGCCTCATCTTCTCAAGAAAGATTCCTCTTAAATGCCCTCTTGAGGACCCAGTGGCCTCTCTCCGACTGGAAAAATGACAAAAAACCTATTGGATTTATAGTTTCATTGAGCAGCAGCGAACTCTTGTTTACCTTCCTCAACCTCAGAGTCAAGGAGCTTTTCTTAAGCAACCAAGCGTTTGGGAAGAAAACTTCACCCTGAACGAGTTTCTAACTTCTGCCCCATGTAGAGAGGAGAGAGTTTTCAAATATGGCTCCCCACTGGAGAGGAGGAGCTCAGGTTTTGGCAGTGACTCTGGGAATTTTGCAGTGCTGTGGAGGGCTGTCTGGTCAGACCGTAAGGACTAGTGTTGGGATGACGGAAAGAGGTCTGGAGCAATTGTCGATGTCTCATGAAAGGGTGAAGAGGGGATGGGTTTGGAATCAGTTCTTCGTTGTGGAGGAATACACCGGGACGGAGCCACTTTACGTCGGAAAGGTGAGACTGCTGCATGTTTTGGTTGCGCTCTTACTGTTTATTTTTCTAAGCAACAGGAAAATATGTTGCAGCACAATGAAAGCCAAGAGCGATGCATGCGCTGTGCATTTAAATGAGGCAATTCTCAAAAGATTTAAGTGTGTGGATAGCGTCAGGCTAGTTGACTAGGGCAGATCAAGCACAAGTTTGGCCGTGAGGCTTGAATTTCTTCTAGATGTTTGTGGGCCAAACTAAAACAGGTTCTCTTAAGATCTTGTTATGGCCTCAGAGGAATGTTTGATAGGAATCTCTGACAACCACAAACAAGTTATTTGGTGTGCAAGTTTTTCTGTTTTGTTTTTAACTGCTGCATAGCTGGGCTATACTTTTCACAATATATTTGTGATAATTAACATTTTTGTTGAAAATTGCAGTCATTGCAATGCTATTTTATTTTAATCTTTTTATTTTATTTTATTGTGATCTCCCGAGAGTGTAAAAATGCAAAGTTCAATAGCAAAAAATGCCATTCAAATAGTCATTTGCAATGAATCAATAGCTTTACAAATTTGTCATGTGTTCATCTCTACATAGCTTTTTTTCATGTTAAATACTTGGGGATGGATGGGTAAATATTGATGTTTTAACTACACTTAAGTGTTCTTTTAGTGCAAAACCAGTGTGGAAAACCGTATCACATATATATTGCCCAGCAGTGGTGTGGTCTAGAGATATAGGCGCCTTGTAGAGCAGTAATTAAGAGATTGTGTGTGTGTGCCAGGAAAAGAGGAGCTGATGTCTAAATGGGAGCCATAAAGGATGATATGGGAAATGGAAGGGGTATTCTGGAGAGAGATGATTTTATTAATAAAATTACCCAGAGTTACTGCTCCCTGTGAAGTCAGGCCACGAGCCCAGACTATTAATAGGGGCTGCTGGTGTTGTCTGTCTATTGCTCACCGTATCAAAGACTTTAATTAGGGTGATATAGAGTTAAATATGACCAGCGTGCCTTTTAACAGTATACGGTCATTTAAAACAATCCCTTTCGCACTGCCCTGTGATTAATCTGCTATTTTTTTCTAAATGCTTGGCCTCTGTATTGGCAGCTCTCTTCAATGCATTTGTAAAATGAATTTCACTTTTTCACTACATCTTATGTGTCTGTATTACGTGGCAAAACTGTAAATATCTGTATGCCACATAATGTGTGCTGAGCCTGCAGTCTAACGATACCCAAAGGTGTCATGATTTGAGAAATCAAAATCTTTTGACATGTAAGAGGGTCATTGCTCTGTGAAAACATCCAAAACAGCTTTTATTGAATCCAAGCTTAGAAAACGACTCATTTGGATTTTGGTCACTTTAGGACGGCAACTTCTACATCATTGTGTCTTTGGCCCTGCCCACTGACTTGTTAGTGAGATGACGAGAAGAGAAAAGAGATACAGGATCATTGGACACAAAATTAAATTACCTTCAGAGCATCCTAATGCTAGGAATGTGCTTTTTGTTTTAAATGTGAATACCGTATTTCCTCAAATAGAAGCCTGTAGTCAATTAAACGCCGGGCCTCTGATAGTGGCTGGGGGCGTGGTCAGCACGAACAAATAAAGGCTGGGGGAAAAGGTGTGGATAATCTCCTAAATGCCGTTAATTTAATGTGCATTCAAGTTCATCGTAATGTTCAGTAGGGTTGGTTGTGCCGTGACGGTTGACCGACACCACGATGGAGCGAAACCATCACCATGATGCCACGCGCATGCGAGTCTTGCCAGTGCGACAGACACTAATCCTGGTCTCTTCTATAGTTAACCCAAAAACTTTACAGGGATTGCTTTGTAAATTAAATTGAGAATATAACGGATGCATGTGCCATTTTAAATAGGCTACTGTAGTCTATGAGAGATGCGACGTCTGAAAATGCCGTGTCAGGCAGGCTACAAAAAATATCGATCTTCACAATGGGTGCGTCTCAATCTGCTCCGTCAGTAGTCAGGGCACTGATCAGGGATCAGCCCATTGACTTACCGGTATGTCCTGATCAGTGCCCTGTCTACTGAACTAGGGAGCTGATTAAGACGCACCTAATATTACCCTCTCATCTCTTTTATGTCTTAAGGGTGTCGCACCCAAGCCTCGAAGCTCAGCTCCGCGCAGCGCCACGTCTCAAAAAAGCCTTGTTTATACTTTCGCCTGACTCTACTGCGCGAGCCTCCGCTGACTGCGCGCGCTCCTCTCCAAACGGACGAGGCGTTTATACTTGACACGCTCGTCATTGTGCTATTCTTTGAAACGACAGAGGGTGATTCGGAGTAATTGTTTTATAAACCAACAGGAAAAAGCATCGAGAAGAAGTGGGCTAATGTACACAGGTGATGATATTTATTTTAGTACATTTCACCAAAAACCCCACTACAAAAGAATCGTGTAAAACTTAGTAAACCTTGGGTTGATATTGTATTTATTTGATTAAACCTGTATCTTTATTTAAAATGGCTTATTTCTGCTTTTGTAGGCTCATTCAGTAAATATAAGCACCTAATGTGCAAACTGGGGGCCGGTGTGATGAGACGTCATGCTCGGCTAGATTCGAGTTACAAAAAATGTGTATTATTTTCTTGTATGATGATATTTTTGCAAATGTTTCTTAAAAAAAAATCAATGATATTTGTCCACTGGAACGATCACTTTAAATTGAAAACGGTTTACATAAAGCAATTATATTTCAAACAGATGGAATTAGAAATACAGGCCTGCCCCTAATAAAAGCCTGCTTCAAATAAAAGCCGGTCCCCATCGGCAGTTCAGGTAAATAAAGGCCCCGGTCTTTATTTGAGGAATTACGGTATCTATTGTTTGATGGTTCATTTTACTGAAGATTCTTTGGCACATCATCAAGCCATTGATTGTTCAACTTTACATTGTTTGTTTCAGAAGCACGAAAGTAATCTTTTTTTTTTATAATTTTTTTATTGTGAATAAATTATTTACAGAAAGCTGTCAAAGAACGCTCCCTTTAATATCCCTGGAGCTGTCAATCAAACAGCACGAGTTTATCAGATGATGATTTCTAAACTCTTATTTACATCATGTTCTAACTTATTTGAAGTTTGAAGTTATGATGAATGCATTTTAGAGTGCCGAAATGAAATTGCAATGGTGAAATCACAGCATTCATTGCTCATCTCTGCAATCTTTCATGCCACAGAAGTAGATTATATAATCAACACTTTTCAGAATTATTTCATTTCAAAAGCTGTAATAGTAAAAACGTAGTAAAAAATGTTAAAACATTTCTAGGGAGTTTCACATGTAATATTTATTTAATGTGCAAGATGTTAGCCAATCACAACATTGGGCATTTACATTGAAGTCTCACAGCGGCCAATCACAGCAATGGGCGTTTACACTGAAGTCTCACAGCGGACACACCCCTAGGCTAAAACCAACAAAATGCCTTTGATTTCTAAATTTTGACCATCATACTAAAATTATATGTGCACCTCCAGAAACAATACAATCATTTTAAAGACACTCTAAAAAATGCGGAGTTAAAAACAACCTAAGATGGGTTGAAAATGGGCAAACCCAGAAATTGGGTTGTTTGAACCCAGTGAATGGACCCATTTAAACAACCCAATTTCTGGGTTTGTGCATTTTCAACCAAACTTGGGCTGTTTTTAACCCAGCATTTTTTTTTTTAGAGTGCATGTCCTGTCATTAATTTTACTGAAGATGGTCCTTTAAAAAGTGTGCAAATTTTCCACTACAAATAGACTTTTGGACAATACTGTAAATTCATACGGACCTGTTCACATTTGATTTCCCCATTGTGTAGTGTGATTTGGCAAATTAAACACAAAAGGCCACTTGAAATGTCACGTTATGGGTTCCGTTTCATGTTGAGCATCATCAAAAAGTTTGAACATTAGTGACTTTTGAAAATGAGTCCTGCCAAAGCGACCTGTTAGATGAATAGAGTTGTTTTTCCTTTTTTCTTTGTCTTTATCACATGGATTTTGCATGAAGTGCTAAACCTTTGTTCCTGCTAAAGTGGCTTTGCTATCACGTTCATTCTTTTAATTTAATAGCTTTAATTGCAGCCATTAACTTTTAAGCCCAATAATGCTTCATTATGACACCAGTCTTTTCTTCAGCAGATGTCTAGTGTTTTTGCAAGAATGTCTTCAGGAGTGTTCCGGCACTTGAATTCATTCGAAGCCTCCGGTGACCTTATGCTATTTACATTAGACTTTCAAACCTCAAAAGGCTTGTCGGAGAAACATGGAATATTGTGAAGGTTAATTCTACGCATCAGTCCCTTTTCTGCAAAGGGAGCTCTAAGAGAGAGTGAAAGTTGCAATATTTCGTGCCGAAAAGGCCACTGCACCCCCCAATGCTAAGCCTTAAAGTCCAGACATATGTAAACCTCGAGTCGATAAATATTAGAAGTCTCTTTGCAGGGAAAGGCAGCAGGGCAGCAAAAGTGAACAGTGGAAAGAGAGTTTTTACACGGCGAACACCGACAAGAACATCCCGCCATATGGGCAGCGCAGCAAAGTGGAAAGATTTCCACTGCGCTTTGAAAGTCTGCCAGCCTCTTCCTTCAGACAAGCGGCGAACATTGATTGATAGGATTTGAACGTGTAGAGCTGAGACGCTGAACAGACGGCGGTGTTCGTAACGTGCATGCCAAGGATGTCTCAACGTGCTCAGATAATTTCCTGCAGGTTTGGGCTAACCGTTCAAACGCTCATGCAGGATTACTTTTTTGTCTTTAGTGCTCGAAAGGAAGGTGGCATGTATTTATTTAAAGACAGCATATGATTAACAATTATGTATTCAATAATCTGTGTTGGGAATCGAGAACTGGAACAGTTCTAGCATTTCATTCCCCCCCTCTTTAAAGTACACTATCATTTCACCCTTACGAAACAAAAATATATTGCAATATATTTGAAAATATCATGCAATATATTTACATATATGGGATTTAATATTTATATTTTCCAATATATTGCAATATATTGAAAGCGGCAATCATTTGTATATTTTGCAATATATTGCATGAATATATAATATATTTTATAATACCATCAATATATTATTCCATATATTAAAATATATTTCAAGAAAATATATTGGTAAATATATTTTCCTTTCTTAAGGGCATGCACTGCAGTGCTTATTCAAGAAATTTTTTTTTGTTTGCTTTTAGTATGAATTTGTTAGCTTTACTGTTATCTATAAGCTAGTGTGCTCCAAAATTGCATTTAGAAGATGTAAGAATTCAAAACTTAGTCTCTCACTTCCACCAATAAGGATCAATGCTTTTGATGACATCACTCTGCACTACAGCTTCTCATCAGATTTTCTGTCCAATCAAATGTTTTCTAGGATCTGAAGCCACGCCCCCTACATTATGAAGAGACACTGAAGCTGCGGCTTAAATCGGTCACTTGTTCACACGTTTACTGTTTTCATCATGGTAAATAGTGCACACTATAGGGTACGATTCAGACAGTGTAAATATGCTTCCCATTGGGGTGAATGAAGTCTGCTTTCACGTTAATGTTTATTGAACTGCCGCAGCTCCGGTCCAGAGACACGATAGCATGGATCATGTGATCGAGTCGTGTAGACCAGAAAGCGTATCGGACCTGTTTGAATGCTGCACAGAACCATATTTAAAAGTGGTCCTACCAGACTCTCGTACATTTCATTTGGCCACTCTCCATTGAGAAGCGTTAACTTCCTTAAAGACGTGTACTCTGTTGAAGTTTAAAACTATTGGATCTGCCGTAACCAATCACTAACGTTTGGTTATGACGTATGTCATGCGTATGTCTTGTCGTGGTAACTCCTTCACCACTAACGGAGCGAGCTGGACAATCAAACTTTTAAAACATCATTGTCATCATTCTCAGCCACTCCCTCTATTTGCTGATTGGAACGGTTAAAGTTTGGCAGAAGAAAACCAAGGAATATACAGCAACCCAGACGATGTACTGAAGGTTAATGAATTTAAAGTAAGTACACAGGAGGGCAGAGCCAGGCTAATGGAGATTAGGAAGAAACTGCGGCTTTACCGAGCTCAACGGCTCTGGCCGAGCTGTTATATAAACTACACTTAAAAAAAGCCTCCCGTTTTAAAAAAGGGGAGGAGCTGTTCGATATATCCCACCCCGTCTTCCTGTTTCAGTGGAAATTACGCTGAAATAATGCTACGTGTTTCAAGCACTTCAGTGGGACTTTAGAGTTGTGTCCTACTTTGAATGTTTCATCTTTGCATTCTCCAGTCATATCCTTTCTTCCTCCTAAAGGGGTGGTTGATTATGACTGGACTTTTTTTAACTTTAGTTAGTGTGTAGTGTCACTGTTTGAGCATAAACAACATCTGCAAAGTTACGTCGCTCCAAGTTCAAAGCAAAGGGAGATATTTTCTTTTACAGAAATCAATTTTTAAGGTCTAAAACCAACAGCTGATATCGACTACAACGAGCTCATTGGGGACAGCAGAGATTTATTTTACGTCTTGTAAAAAGGGGCATTACAGGACCCATTTAAGCATCTCTGTCTGACAGGCCAAAACTCCTGGTTGAAAATGTATCAACACAATGTTCGTACAAAATCTCTTTATCCACGAATCGTAATTGTTTAAATGTCAGGGGTGTCTGCAGAATGTGCATGTTGATTGCAGTCTGAAGCTTTATGAATCCATTATTAATATTTTGATCTTTCGCTTGAGAAACAGTGTTGTGCAACTAATGAATTTCAACAAGACAAAGGGCCTGTGTTTGCTGATGAGGTTTGCGCTGTCATGACCCGACGTGCGGATGTCTAGGCTGAAGTCTCCGCTGAGAATGTCAGACGGGTTGTTTTGCTTTTTGAGCTGAAATGAAAATTGTCAAATTCTGGCCCTAAAGAAATAAATTCATCCAAAGCCCCATCGGAAGTTCTCAGTGATTGTAGAAATGTGGCATTGAAAGTCCCTTCGTCTTTGAAATATTCATAGTTATCCTTTTTACAACAAATGCAAGACTTCTGACAAGTGGTTTTTTTTTTACAAACAGGCATTTTAAAAGTTTGAAAATGTATAATCAAAAATGTTTCTTGGGCAGCAAATCATCATATCAGAAGGATCATGTGACACTGAAGACTGGAGTAATTGCTTTGATCACAGGAATAAAATACAGTTTACCATATAGTAAGATGGAAAAAGGGCAATTTTGAATCATAATGAGCAGGAGAGACTTCAAAAACAAACAAATCTCACTGACACCACAGCTTTAAATGGTAGAGTATTTATGAAATATTCATGCAAAATAAAATATGTGCATCCATTGCAGAGCAGTGCAACCCAAGATGCATTCAAATGCTTCAAAACATATTTCAGCACAACAGTTGTCCCAGTTTGACTCTCTGACCTGCACGTCTCCTTTTTTCACACTTTCGGCGTGTCGCTGGTGTCACAATCCGTGTGCACTGCAGTAGCTGTTCTTGCCTCGGCGCTCATCAGAGGTGAGATATTTGGAGTGTCGGCTAGCCTCCTTCACTGCGACTAGCGGCTAACAGGTTTGCTTTGTTAGTGTTCTGACCCGAGAGGTGGCAGGTCGCCACAGCCTGGCGCTCGCCTGCGCCGTCAGCCTCTTCATGGTAGCGACACCACTAAAATACCAATTCACTCTGTTTGTCCATGGTAGTCTTTTAGATGGTTGCTTTTGTGTGTGTGTGTGTGTGTGTGTGTGTGTGTGTGTGTGTGTGTGTGTGTGTCTTTTACTAGTCTAAATTGTTTACCCAGTTCAAATTGGCAGTGTCTTACTGGTGGATGGAGGACTGCAAAGTGAGATTTGACTTAAGCTTATTGTGCCACTTTATCACTGCAAAACAAGTGAAAATTGTAGTTTTAGTTCATTAACTCTTTCCCCTCCAGTGTTTTTTTTTAAAAAAGTTGCCAGCCACCGCCAGGGTTTTTGACCATTTTCATCTAAATTTAATAGCCCATACAATATTTTGTTTTATGAATATCTGATGCATGCAGTATATCAAAAGAAAAAGCTGACCCTCTTCTTAAAAAAAAAAAAAAAACTTTTATTCTAGCTTCTTGCATTTCTTTTTCATTAACACTTGATTATGGGTAAATATAATAAAAAAGCAACATTTTGAACAAAAATCTGAGAAAATCCCCTTTTTGTGAATCAGAGCGAGGATCCCACGCAGATGGAGGCGATTGAGTCCATCAACAGCCCTAAGGCTTCACAGTCCTGTAGCTCAGGGGTTTTCAAACTTCACGATGCCAAGGACCCCCAAATATGAGAAACCTTTATGGGGGACCCCCTTCCTAAAAACGTCTATATATTTATAACAAAAAAAAACTTTTCATATGATGTTTAATGATTATGATCATGTTATTTTTCATATGCATATATATAATTAAATTAGATTGCTTGTTTTACTTCGTGCGTTTTGATCAGGAGATTCAGTACTCATTCAGAAGATGCGTAATAGCGCACCCTAGTGTCTAACAGTGAAAACACGGAAACCCAGAAAATTCTGTTTTTGGCCTGGATGCTTTTTCTCATAAATAACAGAAATAATTCTGTGTTTGGCGGGGAAAGAGTTAAGCTCTCGTGATTGCAATGATCCAAATAGCACTTACATATCTAAAAGTATGTTTATTTATAAGTTTTCCTTAATCCATGAAAACGCTTTTCTTTGCTTGCTTCTGTAGCCCCTCATGTTAGAACCGCCCACTCCAAGTGGGACTCGAACCCTGGTCCACTGGCATGAGAATTAGACGCTCTAATAAGGTGGCTAAAGGCTGCAACCTCTTGAATCTGTCACTAGAGCATCTCGAGGTCAGAGGAGTGAGGTTTACTCCTACAGCAACTACTAGCTGGCCTTCGTTACACTTCTCGATACACTTCGCGCTGTACTTCCAATCCCCTCAGCACAAGTTTGGTATCGTTTTAAAGTGCAGGATTCCAACTAAATATTCATAGTAAATTCTTGATGGCAAGAGTCTGAAACAAACTCATGATGACGTAAACAAAACGATCTGACTCGCACTGAATGACAGATCCGCAGCGTGCGCACAGACACATCAGATACCGCACAATCCTAATGTAGGCCTTCACATACACAGAATTGAAGTATTTTAAAATATCTGTCTTGGCGAGTGTTCACACAAACATTATCTGTTATGTCTTAAATGAACATTTGGTTAATTGTTGAGGAGAACATCTGATGTGTAACATTATATTATATCTGTGTGGTAAAGTAGGTCTTACTAGGCTGCCTGAACATTTTTGGGATGTGATTTGGTGCGCCAAATTTGGTGTTATTACCAGGGATTTTAAGGTATGGTCGCTAGGTGATAAAACTTAGACTAAAATCTTCTCAAAATTGACTTTGCTGACTATATCGACTTCAAAGGTGTTTTGCCTGATTCCAAGTACATTATCTCGATCAGTCATCATTGATTTGTAAAATATGTTATAAAAACTGCAGAGCTTTTAGCATAAAAAGAAAAGAAAAGAAAATTCGAATTATTGGCAGATATAGAGTGACAACTTATATTTACTGTGTATTTAATGTAGGTAGTCTGCAACACTGTTAAATATCTGCATTTTTACTCAGTTTGTGCCTGTATTAAATACAAAAACGCATGCAAACTTTTTTTTTTGTACTCTCTATATACGTTCAATAATTATAGGTTTAATAAACGTTCAAATCGTTACATTTATTTCCGACTAATATTTTAAATGTCAGGCTTTACCGAGTTAATACGCGGGTGTCCTGTGTATTGTTACATTTAGAGCACCATTAGTTTAGCAACATTAACTCTGTTGGAAATAACTATGAGTTGTTCCCTATATAGCGCCCCAAATCAGTCACTTATATCAGAAAGTGCCTACCGTGTGGATAGTCGACAGCAAAGAAGGTCCCAGAGCTCTACTGTTTTTATAAGGCATCTTATGAAAAGCTCTTCATTCTTGCTTAAGCTCAAGTGATACTATTTTGTTAACACTCTCATTAGTAAGTAATAAAGGCAGTCAAATCGAATATTGTGAACGCCCCCCGATGAAAAGAGTTGGTCAAAGAGAAAATATTTCCTCCACATGACCTTTGGTTTGACGTCTCCTGCTCAGACAAGACCCTGTCGCACCATTTACACTCCAGTGTGATGTGAGCGTAGATCGCCCGCCGCCCTGGGCAAGGAGACAGTCAGTCTGAGCGCAGATGAAGAACCGCTTCAGTCTGCCGTTTGTCAGGTAGAAGATGCATTTCACTCATGCTGTGGCATATTTATTCTGCTTTCTCATTTCATTAGGGAAAGCAGCGGAGTCAGAGGAAATCCAGGACACTCAGCAGCTCTGTCGTTCAAATGGTTATCATTCTTATCTTCATAATTGGGGGAACAGATGTGATGTTGATCGTATGATCTCCATATGCGCTAATGTGCACAAAAGACTCCAGGAGCGCGTCCTGTTTCTGTTCTTTGATCAAACTCGCCCAGTGAACAGACAGAGAGAAATGTTTTTTTATTCTCCAGCTCTCGAGATATTGCCCCGCTTTCTTTGTCTTCCTGTTAGAGAGGGGTTTTTTTTATTACTCCTGAAATATTAATACGCCAAAAAAGAGGATAGTTTCAACTCCATGTTTTATTCGACCGAGTCAGGATTTGAAATGAGGAAAGAGGACGGAAAAGAATGCAATATTGTAGGCCGGCTTGCGTTATTCCCATGTTTTACGACAAATACCTAATGAAAATCCCCACGGGGGTGATAGAAGCTGCTATTTAATTAAGACTTTATAAAATATTTAACACGCCAATGATGGAGAGGGTGATTTCGATCTGTCCACTGCTGTTTAGAGGATTTTGCCAGGCTACAGAGACACATTATAATGGGAAACAGGCAGACTGAAGCTAAAGAAAACCCGAAATGATCCAGTCGACGGAGCATTACAGCACTGCAGCAGTGCAGCTATACCTCTGCATTTCAATAGCTCACGTCTAACCTTTAGCATCAATCTCACTACTGAAGATAACAGTCACCTGATTTATAGATTATACTTCTTTTTTAGCAAATAAAGAAACATGCTTCACGCGTGTCTTTTTGCTGTGAAATCTTTTAACTGAATTTTATAAAGTAAACGTAAGAATAACTTCTATATTGTTAGTGCTATTTTAGGATCTTACGTGACTGAAGCAACTTCTGTTAACTTGATTATATAGACATGTTGTTGTGAATATCAAACATGGTCATCAGGCTTTTGAGGACGATCTCTCAATCATCATTGTATTGCATTGCATTATATGTTTTAAAACTACAATGCTTTGAAACATCATAAAAATGTAAAGGGGACATATCATGAAAATCTGACCTTCTCCACATTTAACTGCTATAATCGGGTCCCCGGGGCATCTACTAACTATGAAAATATGAAATAGGATAACCCAGTAACTCTGCAAGCTTGTGAAAAAAATGAGCTGCTCAGATTTCGCTCCTCTAGTGATGTAAGAAGGGGATCTTATTATAATATTCCCGCCCCTTAATCTGTACTTTTTCACCCACGGCTCCACCATTTTGTTTTGTGCAAGTGACAACGGTTTACCAGTTTTAACGCTACGGCAAAAGTAGACTGGAGTCATAAAGCGTCTCATCTATTTAAACATTATAACGGTTCTTTTTTTGGCTGTAATAATAAACTCCCGGCGTCTGAGCCACTGAGGATGCAGTGGACTCATTTCATTTGTGAAGGGAATGTGCCCAAGAAATGAACTAAATTCATATATGTTTATATATGTGAATTATTGGACACTGGACTGCATTGGAAACGAGGGTCAGTGAATGCAGGATTTGCACAAAAGTTGCTTCTCAAAGATGGATCATATCCAACTCTTCATGATCCAACTTCATATCACTTAACTCACGAGACGAGACGAGACGAGATGAGACGAGACGAGACACGTGATTGGGTTCACAAGAGCAGGATGAGACGAGATTCTTTACATCGTTTTTTAAAAGAAATTTCTCAATGATGAAATACATGACTAGAAAAATAGTTTGCAGGTGCATTTGAAATGTTTTAACTCATCTTGTAATGAATGTAATTTCAGTTGTTCTTTCTCAGTATAAATTTGCCGTCATATGCAGTAAAAGACATCAATACTCAAGCACTGTAAAAGGTTTTGCACAAACTCGACTGGCTGGCTTCTTTCCTGTATGATTGTCTCTTCAGACCGTAGAGCTGCACATGATTGATGAGCTTCTACAACTTTTGACCTCCTAACTGAACTCCTTCCCACAAACTCATCATAGATCAAGTGCAAACAATACGTGCAACCATCATCAAAGTACTCAATATTCTCAATATTCAAAGTGTAAATAGAGACCATTTTTTTTCTTCAAAGAGCTAAGAGACGGTTACACGCATAGCTTTCATATTGGGAGATATCCGCATGCCTCCGGGAGCCGCTTTCAAACAGCACTAACGTTTTGAAATAGCGTTTGAATGCATGCTCGCTTTTACTTTACTTTCAATTTTGTGATCATGCGTATAGGAGCTGTTCAAGTAGTGCTGGACGTGCATTTAAAAATATATATTTGTCTGACGCTTCTGTTGCACAACGAATCCTCCGCCACAGTCCTGTTGGTCTCCTCGTCACGTGATCAGTGATGTACAGCTCGAACAGCTCGTATTGGATGAGCTGATGGAATTGAAAAAATTGAAATGAAATGAGAAATCTCTTCATATTTTAGTCTCGTCACACCCATAGTGCCACATATCTGTCTGGTTCTGTTGGGTTTCTGCTTGGGTCACATGTTCCTTTTGTCTCTGTTTCCCGCCACTTGTCTGTTCCCATAGTCACTCTCGTTAGTTTAGTTCTGTCAGCTGTGTTTAGTTAATTATCATCTGTGTCACCTGTCCCCCTCGTAATGTCTGTCATCAGTGTTTGCATTTACAGTAAGTTCCTCCTCGTTCAGTCATTCTTTGTCCGGTCTCACGTTATAGTAAGGGTGTCTGGTGTTCTGTTCTGAGCTGGATCTCCTCATCTCTGCTGCCTCATACACCCGTAACACTTAGTGCTTACATGTTCTGAAAATGAAGTTGGTCAAACTGTTGGTATTGATCCATCTTTGCAAATTCTACTTGCTGTGCGAGGTTCTCCACACTCCAGCTGTTGTTGTCGTTTATCCAAACTAGCTTTAAATGCTCCATCCTATTCTGAAAAGGAGGCAGGTATTAGCAGCTCATGTGCATTTAAAGACACACACACACACACACACACACACACACACACACACACACACACACACACACACACACACATGTTGGTCTATGTGGTTTACAGGGACTCTCCATAGGCGTAATGGATTTTATACTGTACAAACCGTATTTTCTATCCCCTTACACTGCCCCTGCCCCTAAACCTACCCATCACAGGAAACATTCTGCATTTTTACTTTCTCAAAAAAACATCATTTAGTATGTTTTTAAGGCCATTTGAATTATGAGGACGTTTGATATGTCCTCATAAACCACCTTTATAGTGTAATACCAGTGTAATACCCATGTAGTTATACAAATTTGTGTCCTCATAAACCACATAAACAGGCACACACACACACACACACACACACACACACACACACACACACACACACACACACACACACACACACACACACACACACACACACACACACACACACACACACACACACTTTATTTATTTATTTATTTATTTATTTATTTATTTGCTGAAACTTCCAGGACACATCTCTTAGTGTCTCTTACTAAGATATTAATAGTATATATTGATATGTATATGCATTTTATATAAGTATCTGCTATACTGATATAAAGACTTCACTGATTTATTACTGATTTATAAGGATCAGAATTTCATCTTAATCTTTGGCTGTATAAATATCATCATCTGCCCTAAAACATACAAATATTCTTCCTTACAAAAAAGAAGTATACTTAAGTAATGTTCAAATATATTTTATATTTTTTTAAAGTATGCGTTTTAATATAAGTTAAACAGTAATACTTGTAAGTGATACGCTTGATGTTTTTTTTTTTTAAATTTGTACTGCATCTTACAAGTGAAGAATACAGGAGTTTACTATTTTAATTACTGATGGTAACTCACCCCCCCCCCAATTCTTTTAATAAATAATAGAAACTCTTCTAAATCAGCATAGTAAAACATTAAACAATACTAAATCTCCCACTTAATATTTATATTGCAAAAAAGACAAAGAAAAAAAGAAGAAAAAAACACATAACTCAATTTTAGCATTTACTCTCCCTTTTACATTTTAAATAGAATTCAAAGCCCAGTTTCACTTAAATTTTAGTTTGTTAAATTAAAAGACAAAGTCCGTAAAATTCAAAACAATGAAACAATTCCGATTACTTAAAATGTGTAGTTCTGTGAACTCAAATGAAAAAGAAAGTTCTAAATACTCATTAGTTAATTTGAATTTTTTTATTTATTTAAGTTGGCTCTACTCAATTAATTATTTGAGCATTAGGGTTTACAGTATAATACTTTTTTTGTTTATGAAAGTACACTTTATGAAGTCACTCTCTAGTCTAGTAGTTTTATACTGCAAAGTATACTTGCAAGTTTTCTTTTTAAATCAATATTTTAAAACAATGTTTATAAGACAGTATGTAAAATTGTGTTTAAAAAAAAGTATTTAAAAGGTTACTCATTCAAAAGATTGAACCCAACTTCGAGTCAAGTATACTTACAGCACCTAGTTATACTTTTAGATGTATCTCAATCAAAAGATAAAGCACATGTTTAGTCCAAATAAACGTATTCCTTTCTGTCAGCATAACTCAAGTATACTTGTGTAATTTTAAGTATATTTCTGAGAAGCACACAAATCAGACTGAAAGTGTACATTATTAGTTTTAGCTAAAAATAAGTATACTTGAATGAACTTTTTTTTCTTCTTCATAAGGACTGCTTTAGCAGGTCTGGCCAGTTGGCAAGTGCACAAAACCTTTCTGAAAATCCTAAGAAAAGTTGAGATTTGTTTCTTTGTTTTGCTTGTCGAACCCCACAATGCCTCCAAATGGCACTTCCAGGCTGGGGTTTAGAAATACGGCCACCTTTAAAAGATAACGAGCCTCCGGCTGGCTGTGTCTCGGAAGAGCGCCACCTCCACAAAGCAGAGATTCTTCAACTGGCTTTAACACTGATCCACAGATGAATGGAAAAGATTGTTTTAGTCGCTAAAACTTTACAGTAAGGTTCATTAGCTAACATGAACTGAAGATGAACTGCACGTATAAAGCATTTATTTATCTTTGTTCGTGTTCATTTCAACATTAACTAATACTTTCTAACATTAGTTAATGCTCTGTGAACTAACATGAACAAACCATGGACATATGCACTTTTTATTAACCAATGTTAACAAAGATGAACTAATGCTGTACATGGTTAGTTTGTGTTAACTAATGCATTAACTAAATAAATTAACCAATGTTAACTAATACAACCTTATTGTAAAATGTTACCTTTTCAGTCTAACAAAAAGTCATTGTTTAGTTGAAATGCATTTAAGCAACTCCAAAAACTAAAAAAAAATGGTGCAGTTAAAGTGAGGTTCACATCCCGTTTCACTTCTGTAATATGTGATATATTTATGAAATATGATGTTTAATAGGGAATTAACGCAGGGACGGACAGATTTGAATTTATGCATCATGAGTTTTGTTGTCTTATTTTCTCTCTGTTCAAACAAGTTTAGAGTTTACCTTTACGAACTTTGCATTTCTAGTTAAAAATGACAGATGCTGAATTAGAATTGAATGGCATTATTATTGGGTTGTGCTCTGTTAAATCACCAGGAACACACTGTAAGACATGCAGGAACATGCATTATGAAAGTAAATAGAGGGCATTGTTTCTTTCTTTTTTTTAAGATCTTTTTGTTTCGTTTTTTTAGGACTGGCTGTCCCCATATTATTTTGTAAATGATGAAATGCATTTGCTCAGACTTTGTAGGCAATATCCAGCATGTCTTCTGTGCAACTGTTGCCATAGTAATGACTCAATGCAATGCCAGAAGACTTCTGCGGCGACTAGAGGAGCTGTCAGTGTGGAAAAGGGAGGATGGAAAACTGGGAATTTTGCCTTTTTAACATGGCAACACGCCATATTGCTGAACCCGTGAGGCAGATCAGACAACATTAGCGATGGATGAGTTACTGTGTTTTACACACGAATGTGGTGTGTTCTCAAACCATTCACTCGTTCAATCGTTCGCTTAGCCTTTTTAACTTTACCAAA